>NC_052483.1:5457854-5479601 GCF_009730915.1 Dioscorea cayenensis subsp. rotundata
ATTATCATAAAACCTTATATTTGTGGTGAAATGATAGAGAGTCACAAAAAAATTTCATTAAATGTCTTAACTCTTATAGTGTACTCAAAGTATGCTCGAAAGGTGACTTTAGTTTTTGAATCTAAATTGATTTCAAATTGATTTCAAATTATTCTCCAACAATTTCTTCACATATGCTTTTTGTCCTTGACCAAGAGGGCAATTATTCTGTTAGTAAAATTCTTGTCAATGATAGAGTTTGTGTAAAGCTATGATTAACACACTAAATAAAAAGATTGTCAAGGAAGTAAACCTCCATTGAGAATTCTCCGTTAGTATAAAAACTCCACACACCCTAAAGCCAAACTAACCTCTAGCATATTTTGGTCAACCCCAATCTCGGCCAGCACCACATGGTAGGAGAAGATCAGGATTAGGTTGGAGAAGATAGGTCGGGAGTTAGTTTTATGGTTGGAGTTTCACACCCGGATCCAAAAATAACGCGGGCAACATGTGGAAGTCCTTTGATGAGTGATTTTATAATTTTTAAATAATTTTTATTTTTAAAAAATGTTTAATATTTTTAAAAACTCTTTTATAATTTTAATAGCTTTTTATAATAATATTTTTAATAACATGTTAATAATTTTTCATTAATATTTTTATGCAAATAAGATGAATTAGATGAAGAAACCGGACGGTAATTTGGTAGGGGATCTAATTTTTCCCAATTGAAAAATAGAGAGATCAAATTAATAATTTTGTAATAGAGGGACCAAAAAGGATGGAGTAATTATAAATAGATAGACTATTTTAGAGTTTTTCCATTAAAAGTTCAATTAACATATATAAAAAAAATTTTAAAAAAATCATTAAAATCCCTAAAATAACTTTTTTCTACTTTTAACTATGTGGAGAAATATAAAATTATGCAGAGACGAAGACATATAGAAAACTAGCTGGTTAGACGGGAGAGGAAAAAATAAATAAAGTCACATATGGGCACCATCTTTTGACATTTAACCATATATTATTGATAGACCCTAATGATGAGTGGGCTTATAAAAAATGTATAATTAGTCATGAAGGGTGATGCAATGTATCATATGAGTTAACAAACTTGTTTTAATTATATCAAATCTATTTTGAAGAATACGCATGGGAAAAATAAACAATTTAACTATTGCAATATGGTCATATAAAGACAAAGTCATACCTTGTCAAGCCATCTTTTGAACTGGAGGTGTGAGTTGGTTTCTAGTCCCTATTGGCCTCTTCCTGAGTGTGGAGGGGACACAATTCACCTTGGCTTTCAGATCTTCCAATTCATTCTCCACATCAGCCAACAATTTGCTTTGTGCTTGTAATAATGTAACCAAGTTTTTCTTGGACGGCAGGGTTCTGCATGCAAGTACACAGCGCCCCCAACAATGTGTTCACAATGTCCATCATATTTCTCACAACTTAACCACACTGATTATTATTTGATTTTTGAATGATGAGATATATGAACATGAACTCAACATTGAGAATGAGCCTTATATTTATAGTCTGCCACCAAAAAAATGAAAAAGAAAAAAAATTATTCATAATGATACCTTTGCTTTTAAAATTAATTAATTTTTATTTTTATTGTATTAAAATGTTTAAATTGATTCCAGTATGTTGCATTTTCTCATGTTGGTATATATATGTATATACTGGGTTGCTATTTGACATCGGATCTAAAAATGCATAATTATTTTTATTTATTTATTTCAATTTGATTGGTTTTTCTAGTTTTAGAAAACTTAGAAGATGCTAAAATAATAAAAATCCATCACATTATATCACCCCATCCATTTATATGCTAAAATTAGTTGTTGATTTGAAAATTTCAATAAAACAATAACATGTTCTTCATTCTATGTTAAGTGAAAATTATATTAAAAATTCTAAAAATACAAGGGAAAACAATTAAATACGTGATCGAATATTTTAAAATTATACATATGAAATAAAGGAAAAATAAAAAGAAAGTAAAGCATCTTATTCAAGATGGCTTTAATCGTTTTTTGGTGCAATATAGAGTTAAAGGAACAAATGCTTTGCTCTTTTGTTGCAATGAAGAAAAGAACCATGGCAGAGTTTGTAAACCAAAAAGCAAAAAAAAATGAGCATGAGTTCCTTTCTTTGGTGCTTAATGTAATTATCCTTTAATGGATACTCATGTATATATAGAATAGTTGCTTTCTCTTTATAAAATTAATTAATGGTTCTTTTCTTCATTATTTTTCCTTTTTTGTATCTTACTGTACTTGCTTTATTTTATCCATCTTCCATTAGACGTCAACTTTGATTATGTGGTTTAATTAATTAGCTTTGGTTATTACAAGAAGTAGGAATTCACATCATATGTTCATATATATGATACTAACAACAAGAAGAGTGTGGCGTCAACTATGA
Source organism: Dioscorea cayenensis subsp. rotundata (assembly GCF_009730915.1). Lineage (NCBI taxonomy): Eukaryota > Viridiplantae > Streptophyta > Magnoliopsida > Dioscoreales > Dioscoreaceae > Dioscorea > Dioscorea cayenensis. Next base: position 5,460,279 of record NC_052483.1, read on the forward strand.
TTACGTCATCATAAGAATACCAACAACAAAAACAATGAAAAGGGCTTTATACAGGCTCTACCCATAGATATATAATTTTTTTGCTTCGGTTTGCTCCAAATCATGCCTCAACCTTATGGTTTTATCCTGTAAAAACTGCCTCACACTCTGAGGTTAAAATTGTAAGAATAATTTGATACATTTTTCATATTAAGAACTAGATTCCAACATTCCAACAAATATAAATAACGTGAGTTTTATAGTGTGAAAAGAAGTGATTTTTGCACGGCAGTGTATGCACAATATTGTAAAAGTACTATTGATTTAGAAATTTGACCTTGGGTATGCTCATTCACTATTTTCATAACATTTCACTATACCAAGTAGTGATTCTTAAATCTCTTCTTGTTTGCTATGATGTTCCAAAAAAGATAATTTTTATTTTATTAATCCTTCATTTCCCTTTTTTCATGTGGCTTTCAATCCAAAATGTAATTATTTGGATAATTCACAAGCCCAATTAATGTAAGCTATAAGAAAGACCAACAAGACCAATGTTTCAGCACTGCCAAATGATAGACAAAGTATGAATGAAGAAATGAATGTGTGTTCATTAGAGTGAAACCAACCCATATAAATACAAGAAGAATGAATACATGAGTAAGTATATACATATAAGTATATAGTATAAGTACAAGTAATATATTACTCTAACATGCTCCCTCAAACTCACGGTGGGTCATAAACCGAGAGTTTGCCAACTAGAAACTGAAACTGAGAGACAATATGTGCCTTAGCTAAAAGATCAGCAAGCTGCTGTGTAGAGGCAACATAAGGAAGAATAATACTGCCAACAAGATAATGATGCCGAACAAAGTGAAGAGCGACCTTAAGATGGTTTGTACGTTCATGAAATACAGGGTTGGCAACAATTTTAATGGCACTCTAGTTGTCACAATATATAGGAGTAGGGGCAGAGACAGTGACACCAAAGTCCGTCAAAATTTGTCACAACCAAAGAACTTCCTTAGCAGTAGAAGACATAGCACCATACTCAACCTCAGCAGTAGAAAGAGCAACAATAGATTGTTTCTTGCTTTTTCAAGAGATAAGAGAATCTCCAAGAAAAATGCAGAAACCAGTAGTAGAATGTCTATCAGAGGCATCACATTCCCAATCAGCATCACAATAGGCGCGCAACTCAAAAGAAGACGTGGCAAAGAAAAATAGAGAGCGAGATATAGTACCACGTAGATAACGGAGAACTCGTAAAAGGGCTGCATAATGAGTAGAGTGAGGAGCACTCACAAATTAACTAAGAACACGAACAACATATGCAATATCAGGCCGAGTAATAGTCAGATAGACAAGAGCACCAACAAGTACAGGATAACTAGTAGAATCAAGCAGAGGCTCACCATCAGAAGAGGAGAGTCGGTGATGTAGCTATATAAGGGTAGAAGCAGTGCGGAGATCAGTGATATCAGCTCGTCGAAAGATGTCAAATATATACTTCTGTTGAGACACCAAGTAGCCTCGACAAGAATAAGCAACATCAAGACCCAAAAAGTAATGAAGAGGGCCAAGATCTTTCATTTGAAACTCGGTATGTAACTGTTGTTTCAAGGAAAGAACAGTATCAACATCATCATCAGTAATAACCATATTGTCAACATAAAGAAGAAGAATAGTGATGGCTCAAGGAGTCTGCCGAGTAAAGAGAGCATAATCATGAGAACTCTCGATGAAACCGAGAGTAAGAACCACACTGCGAAATCGCTCAAACCAGGCACGAGGAACTTGTTTGAGCTAATAGATAGCTCAGCGAAGATGACAGACATACTGAGAAGGATGAGAGAAACCGGGAGGAGGAGTCATATAAACATCCTCAGAGAGATCTCCATATAAGAAAGTATTGGTCACATTTAACTGATGAAGTGGGCAGTGACGAGCAGCAGAAATAACGAAAAAAGAAGACGAACACCAGTCAACTTGGCAACAGGAGCAAATGTCTCCTCATAATCAATGCCATACTCTTGAGTAAAACCACGAGCAATAAGACGCGCTTTGTGGCGCTTAATATTACCATCGACCCGGGTCTTAACTCGATAGACCTAGCGACAACTGATAGGAGTAACACTAGATGGAAGAGGAACAAGATCCCATGTATGCATACGCTGAAGAGCATCAAGTTCCTCTGACATAGCTTGTTGCCACTCGGGATGTTTCATAGCCTCACGATAAGACTGCGGCTCCGAATGCAAGTAAATAGTAACAAGAAAGGCTTGGAAATCAGGAGAGTATGTGATGAGAGAGAAAGGGCGTAGTGAGTAGGTGGGCGGCAAGGATGATCTAGGTAACAACGGGAAATAACATGAGCATGTTTAAGGGAGGATGGGTCGGCGGAGAGAGGAGACGAATTACCAGAATGATCAATGCACCCAGAGGAGAGTGAGGAATAGAGGAAGTATCTACAGAGACGTCTGAAAAAGGCACATAATAAGCAGTGGTGGTGATGCTCGGAAGAACTATGGAGGGGAGAGAAGAGGATGCAATAGCAGAAGACTGAAGAAAGGAATGATTTGGAAAGGATGAAGAGAAATAAAGGGTATCTTCAAGAAAAGTTACGTGACGGGAAATTCGAAGACGGTGAGAATGAGGATCATAACAGCGATAGCCATTGTGTTCAGAGTTATATCCAAGAAAAATGCTCATGGCGTAATCGAGAAAGTTTGTTTCTCTCGACAAAGGCAAAAAGAACAAAAACAAGTGCAACCAAACGTCATAAGGTGACCACAGTGGAGAGAGAAATGGACTATGGACGCTCATAAGGTGTAAGACTAGAGAGAGTGGAGGTAAGAGTACGATTGATAAGATAGATGGATATAAGAATGGCTTTAGCCCAAAAAGGATCTGAGGGACGTAAGAGGCAAAAAGTGCACGTGATGTGTCAAGGATATGGCGATATTTGTGCTCAACGACACCATTCTGAGCAGGTGTATAAGGATAGGATTGCTGAGGAAAAGTACCATGAGTGGACAGTAATGTGGGAAAGAATGTAGAGAGATACTCGTAAGCCCATCGGAGTGAAAAATCTTAATGCGTTTACCAAACTGAATATATATATACCATTTGTGCAAATTGAGAGTAAATGGTAAAAACCTCTGATCGGGAACACATTAAATAAAGCCAAGTATAACGCGAAAAATCATCAACGAAAGATATGTAATAAAAGAACCTACCAAGAGAGGAGAATGGTGCATGACCCCAAACATCAGAATGAACTAGATCAAAAGTAGATTCAGAAATAGATTCTCGTGAAGAGAAAGGAAGAGCAATGGGTTTAGCGAGTTTACAACCCATACAAGGATGTAAAGGAAGAAAAGAAACAGAACCAAGATTACCTGAACTTGTTAAGAGTTTCAGGCGAGAACTAGACAAGTGACCAAAGCGACTGTGCCAACGATCAAGGGAACATACAAAGACAACAATGTTAGAAGATAGAGGAGCAAGAAGATGAAGAGTGTCTAAGTAATAGAGGCTGCCAACTCTACGCATGATCCCAATCCTCTAGCCTAGAAAATGGTCCCGCGCAGTACAAATAGAAGAAGAAAAGGTAAGTGTGAGACCATGATCAGTGAGCTGACTAACAGAGAGAAGATTAAGAGCTAGGCCAGGGACATGATGGACATCAGGAATATCAAAAGAAGTGGACTGAAGACGACCACACTACATAACAGGATGAAGGCTCCTATCAGCAGTACAAATACTAGAAAAGGTATGAGGTATAGTAATAGAGACTAGGCTGGAGGTATCGGCAATCATATGATGAGTAGCATCAGAATCTAAAATCCAGGAGGAGGAAGACATACCAAAGGCAACAAACATAGTAGAGGAAGTGCTAGAGGGCAAAACGTGCTACATAGCATGAATCTATTTTGTAAGCTGAGCAACCTGAGAAAGAAGATCAACAAAGGAAGGAGAATCTGAAGCTGAGACAGAAGCAACATGAAGAGAGGAAGCAAGAGATCGAGGAGGAGGGCGAGACTGTGATGGCTATTGTTGTTGACGTTGCTGAAGCTTCAAACACTGATTCTTCATATGACCAAGACGCTTGCAATAATGACAGATAACAAAAGACTGAGAAGTGGTTGATGAAGCAGGAGCTGATGACACAGAAGGGCCAGAGGATACTCTAGTGGAACGTGGAGAGGTCACAGTAAGGACTGTGTCTGCAAGGAGTAACCTTGGAAATAATGTGCTGAGACAAGTTTCTTCAGTAATCACACTACGAATGATATCGTCAAATGATGGAAGAGGGTCTCGATTAAGCAATTGGCTGCGAACAACCTCAAAATCTGGATGAAGACGCATCAGAAATTCGAAGGTGCACTGTACTTTGCGAGACTGAGTGCGAGATTTGCAATATATGCATGTTAGGCAAGTAGACTCCTCTAATGAATCAATCTGACACCACAGGGACCGTAGGTCATTGACATATTCTTTGACGGATCACTCACGTTGCTGAATGTGAGTAAGATCCTGTAAAATGACATACTAACGAGCGGAGCTGGAATGCTCAAACATATGGCCTAAGTGTTCCCACATTGCTTGAGCAGTGGGAAGGTGTTCAATTTCCATACGAACATCAATCACAAGACTAACAGATAATGGTCAATGTTCAACAATCAGCAAGTGCCCAAGAAGCATCAGGGGTGGACAGTTGGGATAAACAAATCCATACCAAGTAATGCAATGCGAACAGTAGTAAACCATTCACGATAGTTGGAACCATTTAATTTGACATCAATTGAATATAGAAAATGTGGAGAAGATGGTGCCTTTTTTAATATGTATATATATATATATATATATATGAAGATATAGATATATAAATATATAAATATATATAATAATAGATACTACTTTAAGAAAAAGTGGGGGGATTTGACTGAAGGAAACGGTTAATTGACATGGGGACTTGAACTGGAAAAGTAGAATGGTTTATTTTTGTTTTTTTTAATATATAATCATATATAGGATAATATATAATATATACTGTGAGAGGAATAAAGCAAAGAATTAAAACAAGGGGAAAATGCCAAGGGCTTGGGAACTTGATATGCTGAAAGTTGTGCTGTCTCTTGATTGGCTACTGTTGGTCCACTACTCTTGGTCTGTTACTGTTCATCGGTGAGAGCATGCAGGCCTCATCGTCAGGTGATCATCAGCAGCAGGCAAAGCTCGTATAGGTTGGGAGTTGTCGATAACTCAACGAGGGTGGTTTGGTTCGGCGGAGGATTAATGAGAGAATACGTCGGTTGTGGTTTGCAGCTCGTCGGAGCTAGCGTGACTAAGAAGGCTAATAACAAAGACTTAACAAAGCGCAATAAAAAGCTAACCAAGCTTGACAGGACATTGGCAATGGTTTTCTGCTTGTTGGAGCTACCGTGAAGAAGAAGAAGGCTGGCCACAAAGACTTGACAAAGCTCAATGGAGAGCTAACAAAGCTAACAAAGCTTGACAGGGAGCAAACAAAGCTCGACGGGGAGCTAATGAAGACTAGACGGAAAAGAATTCCGGTAAGACAAAACTCATCGGAGAGTTAACAAAGACGCGGCAGAGATCGGCCGACATCTGATACCATTATAAACAAAGTATGAATGAAGAAATGAATGTGTGTTCATTAGAGTGAAACCAACCCATATAAATACAAGAAGAATGAATACATGAGTAAGTATATACGTATAAGTATATAGTATAAGTACAAGTAATATATTACTCTAACACCAACCATTCTCCTTTCATTTATAATATGTTTTGAAACAACCATTCTCCTTTCATTTATAATAGCAAAACATAGAAAGGAAAAAAAGTCAAATTTAATGCCAAAATAAAATAAAATTAGAAGAATGGTTTTTGAGCTTATTAGCTGAAAGACTAAACCCTTGTCAAGAGACCAATCTTCTGTTGGTGTGTGATTGAAGACTAGATGGCAGGAGATGGTTGCAAAACGGAGATGTTTTTAGAAGCTGTCAGTTGTTTTGTGATTTGAGAATCTGTTGAGTGTTTTGTGAATCAAGGGTAGTTTAGTCATTTCAGGTATTTGAAAGCTCGGTAAAGTGGTTGCTGGCTGGTTAATTTGAGAGGGGATGGAATGGATGGTCTAGATGTGATCATCAATGTTTTTGTTTTAAGTTTGAGGCAGAAGTTGATGAGAAAGGAAGTGAACGGTGGAGATTAAGAGATCTGATAGATTAGATTAGAGTAAGTCCGAGGCAAATGCAGGTTAGTCGGTTCAGTGAGCTAGAACTGGACATGTTGCAGAATGACTCATCAAAACTAAGGGGCTATATGTTTGTTTATTGTTTTGTTTATGTTATTCAGAGAAGGTAGTGTGTGTGTGTGATGTTCTTAGCTTCTTGTTTTTTTTTTTTATTACAAAACTTGTGTGAATTTTCCCTTCAAATACATGAGGTCTTAGAATACGAGTATTATTACAAAGTTGTTTGTTGATGATCCGGCATTACATGCCTATTGAAAAATGTTTAAATAAAAAATTCAGAAATCTCATACAAGCTCATAGCAGTATTAATAATTCTGACAAAAAGGAAAGATGTTTTATTTGTTCATTGAGAAAGTATATATAAAGCATACCATTCCAGGCGATGGCTGAAGAAGCACAATTAAGCACCAACAGAGAAATCTTTGATAGCACTATCCTCCTATTCTATAAAGAACAGAGCCTCCTCCTTCCTCATCACTTCCTGCTAACATCCATCAATCAAAACAGACCACAAAAATCAAGGTTCAAAGAAATGAAATCCGCATCAAATTGTAAAGCACTGAAACCTTAATAAACGTTTGTTTTTACTCGTAGATCATCCACCTATAAATGAGCCATCCTTGTGTTTTATACTCTATATCTAATAAAGTTGTTGCACCGGCCATTAGTCATTAATTAAACTACAGCAAAAACCAATGATGTTTTGATTTTCTTCTTCCATGCGACTTTATAAAGATAAATTGATAGTGTATTGACTATAAAAAAAATGGAAAGGACTAAAAATAATGGGCCATCTAAAAATGAGAAAGGATGGAGACAGGGAATGAACACAAATATTTTACAATGAACTCACACATTAATACAAATAATAGTAAATCCATAATTCTTACTGACTACATTACTTCCAACTACAAAATGCTCTATAAGAATATTTTCTAAAGTAGAGATTATCTTCAACTAACAATGATTGAAATACAAATCTGTATGATATATACTAAACTATTGACATGAATGAAACGTCTGCCTGCTCAAGGTGAGATGGGATGGTTGTGTCCTCCCATTCCAAACCATTCCACAATTCTTTGCCAACTCTCACATATTTGAATTTATTATTGACAATAGATGGCTTGAAAGGAAGTTTCTTTAGCTTTGGACAGCTGTCTAAGTAAAGCACAGACAAAACAGGAAAATCCAATGAACATATGCTTAAGCTCACTAAGTTATCCATATATTGATTTCCAAAGATAGTAGACTAGGAAAGGTGGGAAGGCCTGGTGAAACTGGTTGCATCTCGATCAGCAGGGTCAATCAATTCCTCCATTTCTGAACAATCACATACACTTAATTTCCTAAGGCATAGGAGATGCAAAACCCATGAAAGACTCTTTAGAGATGAACACCAACTAATGGAAACATTTGCTAACCTCTGGAAGCATGCACTAGATACTGTTTCTGCTAGCCAAGTGATTTGTTTTAGATTTCGAAGCCATTTCAACTTGAAATACTTTACACTGACCGCACTGCCATTTATCAACAAATCCTCAACGTCGCAATCAGTGATGTCTAACCTTACAAAACCCTCACCATGCTTGTAACTCAAGTCACAAAAATGGAGGATGGGCATATTGTGTAGTCGGTATATACTTATATTCCAGGTTGGCAAATATTTGAGAAGTCCAAGAATCTCTATTTATTCCAAAACCATACTGATTGCTTTATTATTATTATCTTTTATTTTTAAATTTTTTTTATTGTTCATAAAAATATATTTTTTTAAATTATCATGTTAAATAATTATAAACTCAACCTAATAAATTTGAGAGAGTAATTTCACCCCTATTGTGAAATGCTAAAGTGATTTGCGAAATCTTACTTTCATCGTTTCTAATTTTTCGCTTCCACTAATCAAACAAATATGTTAATGATTTAACACTTCCCCTTCAACTAACATATGAAATTAAAAATTTTCAATTAAAACTTTCACTCCAACACTTCTACCTGGTAGTTGAATTAATTAAAACTTTCACTTCAACACTTTAACCAATTCGATAGACTACTTTAAACCAAACACTTTTATAAAGTAAAAATCAAAAGAATTTTTTTTTTCAAACCCCTTATAATATATAATACTTATTAATAAGTTAAAATTAGGAAAATAATTTCTTTAATATTAATTTTTTAATTAAACTATTACAATATATAAATATAAGCAAAACACACAATTATTATAATTGAGTGGATATATTCTTATTTATTTTGATTTGCAAATTAAAAAAACATGAAATAATATATATTTATAGATATATAAGTAAATTTTTCCCCTTTTCCAAAAACATCTCGTTCCAAATGTATTGGGTTGAAAACCACACATTGGCTTGGCTTTTAGCCTTTTACCATCTCTACCAAGGACCAGGATTTCGGATCTAGATACCTTATCAAATCCGGATCTGTTATTTTTTTTTACATTATTTATTTATTTTTAAATAATGCTTTAATATAGAATAAGTTAATTCAAGGAAAACTAACTGCAAAAACAACTGTCACACATGGAGAACTAACAATGCCAAACTTAAAAAGATAAAAGGACTCAACGGTCACAAAAAATTATAAAGGGATTAGAAGAACCGAACTAATTGCTAAAACAACATCCATCACACGGAGAACTAACACTGTCAAATTTATAAAAAAAAAAAAAATAAAAGGACTCCGAGGTCACAATAATTATAAAAAGATTAAAAGAACAGACCTTGTACTTCTTTAAGAACTAAAAATATAATTATAACTAATTAATATAAACATTAGCCATATGAAATAAATTCCACAGCAACAAAAATATAACCATCAATTAGAAAATAAATAAAATTAAATATATACCTAGTTATTTATTTTATAATTAACATAATTTAACAGGATATTCTATTGTTAATAAAACCTAATGATCACAGAGAATGAAGTAACTTCACCATTAAATATATGTTTATCAAATTCAAATCTAAAACTCTCTCTCACCAAGCACAAAGTCCGATAATCTAGCACTCCAAATACATCAAACAAGACACTTTCTTGTATCTTCAAATACAAAATTACAAAAATTTATAAATACAATACAACTAAAATTCTACTGTATCTAACCATAAGCTAATATCATCTCATCACTTCTCCCTCTCTACTGTAGCTTTGGTTGCACTTAAACAAGCACCATCTTCTCTTCCAGTAAGTATTTCACAACCCATAAAGATCTTTAAATGCATGGCAAAATCAGTGATTCACCTTGAACCTTCACACATATCTCAAGATTTAAAATTCAGAATATTTGGGGATTTCACAAAATATCAGGCTTTTTTTCTTAGTTAATTCAGAATTTCCTCAGTACCATCGGGTACTTCCCTTGTAAAACAATCAGCAGAAGTAGCACACCATATGAGACATGAGAAATTGAAAGAAAATGAGGAATATTCCTAGACAAAGACAAAGATAAAACCGACAAAACACATTATAGATTTAGATTATAAATATATGGTTTTTGGATGACAAACATGATCTCTTTTATGCCTTCTATCAAAGAAAACCAGATTGGTGTCTTAAACACTCACCAGCGGTCACTTTGATGTCACGTGTGACAAAAATTTTACATTTGGTTAGCCTCACGATGATGATGATGGTAATGGCGATGAGCTCTCTTATGGCCACGTAGTCTTCTTCTAGATCGCTTGCTGACATTGTTTGAATGAGAGATTTCCTTGCCACTTTCCAAATCACCAAAGATGCAATCCAGAGGATCTGCGATCATCTCACTGCCCTGGCTGCTCTGTATTCCAAAGGTAAGAAGTTTTAATAACTGTTCTAAAAAAATGAAGTTAAACATGTTAGGCAGGATCAGAGAGTGAAATACTTACGATGATTTGCTTGGGCTGCTCCTTTGCGGTGGAGTTTTTATAATTTTCGACTTTACTGTATTGGAACTTTTGAACATCATTTCCCTCTACATACATGTTCCGGAACCGCCATAATGTGAAAGCACGATCAGGATTCACGTCATTGAATACCTCCTCTGGGTACATATGTTTACTCAAAAGTTTCACACATGATGGATTATACATATGCCTCTTCATGATTCTGCCAAAAATGCCATGCATTTAATCCAATATACAATTCTTTCAGCAAATCTACCGAATTGAACATTCGAACATAAATGTAACACATAGAAATTCAATCTTTCTTGTGATAATACTTCCAAATATTCAGTAGAAAATAAATCATAGTTTAAATCAGGACTGGAGTTATAGAGTTACTAAAAGAAATAGAAGAAAATCACAAAGATAACCAAAAATTTCCAGAATATCAGAGAGGTGCTGCCATTACATATATGTCAGTGCATAGATAGAGAAATCTAAGTGTGCCACATGGTGCATTGGAGAGCTCTATTCAAGGGCACATTTGCAAATGGTGTTGCACAATGCAAGAATGTATATACATGTAATTGAGAAGTAGAACCTACATGCCTGCCAAACCCAACTTCATGTGATCCCAATCACGTCCTAGAATTTTATCCACGCAAGCATCCAATGAATGATTAAACCTCCACATTCCTGCTAGCATACCAGACCCGGCACCATTTACAGAATTATTTGCTAGTACCTATCACAACCTAGAGAATACCCCCCAACAAATGTAATTATTTGGATAATCCACGGATCAATTTATTTGAAGCCCCCCACACAAAAACATAAATTTAACCATTTTGACGATTAATGAGCTCAAGTAATCGTAAATCCATACAACAATTAATGAGCTCAAGTAATTGAAAATCCAAACACGCACACACACACAAGATGTGATCATTTGGATGATACATAAACCAAAGGATTTGAAGCCTCTCGCACAAAAAATACAAATTTAACTATATTGATAATTAATAAGCTCAATTAATTGAAACTCCATCCACACACACACACACAAAAGTAACTATTTTTTCTTTTTGATAATTCATGCAGTCATTTAATTAAAGCTCCACATGCACACACTAATGTAAAATTATTAGGATGATTCATGCACCAGATTAATTGAAGCACCACAGATATATATCCAATGTCATCAGCTCAATTGCTTGAAAATGCACTCAAAGACGAACAAAAAATGTAATTTGTTTGGGTACTTCATGAATCACAATTAACTGAAGTTCCACACACATACAAATCAAATTTCACAAACACAAGAACTTGAAGCCACACACACACACACACAAATGTAATTATTTGGACAATTCACAAGCTCAATTAATTTAAGCTACAAGAAATAACTACGAAACCAATATTTCAACACTACTAATGTCTTTTTTCCTTTTAAAAAAGGAGGTGAATTTAAGTATTTACAATAGCAATACATAGAAAAAATAAGCCAATTTTAGTGAAAAATTAAATAAAATTAGAAGAATGATTCATGAACTCACCAGCTGAAAGGCTAAACCTATGCCACGGAACCAAGCTTCTAGATGCTGCATACATACATATTAAAAATCAAAAATTTAGAGATCTCACATAAACTCATAGCATTAAGTATTACATAAAGGAAAGTTTTTTTTTCTTTATTCATCGAGAAACTATGTATAAAGCATATACCGATCCAGGCAATGGCTGAAGAAGCACAAGCACCAACAGTGAAATCCTTGCATTCCTTGAAGAACATAGCCTCCTCCCTTGTCATCCCTTCCTACAACATCCATCCATCAACCCATCAAAACAAACCACCAAAATCAAAATTCATAGAAAAACGAAATCCACATCTAACAATTGTGAAACATTGAAACCCTAAACATCAAATTATGAGATTTTGAGCGAAATCTCTCTTACCGATCGGAGCAGATGCTCCAGCTCCGCAAGCAAATCCCCCATTCTCTTCTTCACCCACACCCACAATGAAACCCAGAGAGACAGACAACGAGAGAAGGAGGGAGATGAATCAAACCTCAAGAAATCGCTGAAGCTCCTGCGAAATTTCCATCCCAACCATCGTATTTCCTCCCAAAGTGCTCTGATTAAACCCTAAAAAATTTTTCTTAAAACCCTATAAATCGCAGGAGACACTTGGTGCACATCCTAAAGAAACCAGAATATATATGGGCCTTCCCATTGGGCTTCATGGATGTGGACCTTTTATGGGCCTTTCTTCTGGTTAAATACTATTAGTCCTTCAAAAAAAAAAAAAAAATTCTTTTTGAAAACCCACAAATTATTATTATTACCACAAAATTGTCATGAACCACCTTGCTAAATGCTAGAACGGCACAAAGTGTTGACTAGTTAAAAAAAAACTAAACAAAGTTTCTTTCCAAGCTTTTGAACTATTTTACCTATTATTTAAATGTTGTTGATTTTTAAAAAATCTATTTATTTCAAAATAATAATAATAATAATTATTATTATTAATTAAATGACATGATTTACCAAAAAACAATAAAATGGCATGCATTATTATTATTATTATTATTATTAAAATGACATGCTTTACCAAAAATAAAAATAAAATGAGCGTCTTTTACGTCAGAAGGACCACGATCCCGGGAGCCTGTCACGAGATGAGGGAGCAGGGTTTGATTTCAGATCATCCGTTACACTGCAATTGATTCATTTTTTCCTATGCATTTGATGGATTACCTTGTTTTTTCCGGCATAAGTTAAAATTAAGAAAATTATAAAAACTTAACTATAATGTATTATGAATTTTTATTTTACTCATAGATTCACCTAAATCAGCCATCATTCTATTTTACACTCTGTCTAACCTACCATTTTGTCTTTGAGATACAGTAAAAAAATCAATAATGTTTTTATTTTCTAGCTTCCGGCCCTTTAGTTAAATAAATTGATAGTGTATCAAATAAATAAATAATAAATAATTATTATTGTTAAATCAAAATATTACAATAAATGTATCACACATTTATACAATAATAAAAAATCAATTCTTATGGACAAGATAATTACTTTTGAATCTGAAATACTATAAACTTAAGATGTAATCTCTTCCACTCTAACCTTCTATATGCAAAAAAAATTAAATTTTTGAAGATGAAGATATTTCCAAAATAATATTATCAAAAATTAATTTTTTTTATTCAGTAGTCTTTGAAAATTATTTTTTCTAAACAAAGGGCATATTTGTCTAAAAAAAAATTTCAAATTACAACACCACTTGGTAATTCAACATAGACATCTATTTTAGTGATAATGTGATTACCAAGTTGTTTGGTAATATTCTAAAGTTGATGATTACATATTACCATCAATATTACCACTACTACTAATCCAAGCATGATAATATTTTTAGATTACCATGTAACAGATTGTAATGTGAAAATATTACCGTGAACCAAATAACTACTTAAAAGTGTAAAAAGAAGGAGATGTAAATAAGGGATTAATTACTTGTAGTCTATGCACAAAAGCTACAAGTTAATGCAAGGATGCTTAGGTGGCCTTTCCATATGATAAGAAATTATATTGGATTGTATAGATGATTTATGCCCCTCAAAAAATTTGACTTGCATATTTATTTGAATTCATGAAAAATCAAGAAAATAGAATTAAGTATATGATGGTACCATGACAAGCCATGCTTTGCACTTTCTGAGTGCGTTTTTTTCTCTCCCTTCCTCTAATTCAATCTTTCTCAGAATAGTATCCCTCATGGCCTTGAAATCTTCCATGCCGCGACCAACTCCAACGAGTCTCACCTCGGTGTCCATGATGTCTCGCAGAACAATTTCCAACGGCCGCAATCCGATTGCCCTCTACGTAACAATATCACTATTCGAAGGAAAGAACAAAAAAATAATACAACAAAGAGGATTAATTTTTCTCCTAATTAAGATCAAACTAGACTTTTGTGCTTTTTTTCTCAATGTAGACCCCCTTTTCTATTTATTTATTTTTATTTTTATTTTTATTTTTAGCAAAATGGCTGCATTGTAAAATGAAAAAAAAATGGTTAATTCAACCCCTTTTTTAAATATTATTAAAGTAGCATTCTATTGGCCGTCTTAAGTAGGGATGTTAATGGGCTCCGGCCCTGACAAAGAATCCGATTCCCTCAAGGAATTTTTTTCTAGGGTCGAGTCGGGTCAAAAAAATAAATTCACTCTTGGTGTCGGGGGTTGGGGCAGGGGAATATCCTCCCATACCCCGGCCCGACCCCTAAATATTAAATATTTAATTTAAATATTATATATATATATATATATATATTATTTTATGATATAAATATCTAAATAAAAAGGGAACAAAAACCCATATATCTATCAATTTTTAATAAGAAAACTATTAATAATTAATGAGCATTGGTATCAAATTAAATAAAATCCTAAATTTATATTAACTATATTGTATTTTTTTAATTTTTTCAAATTTTGTAAATAATTTATTGGTGATTGTGTATATTGATATTTTGTGTTAGGTCGTATTTGTAAATGAATTTCTCGAATCGGGGCAGGAAAATATATCCCCTGATGAATTCCCACCCTGTTGACATCTGAACTTATAAAAAAAATATTTTTTAAAAAGTACTGATTTCTGAAGAACTTATTTATTTGAAAAAATATATTATTAAAATAAAAATTATTCTTTCACGTTTTTTTTAACTTATTTTTGTTTTATTTTTGTTAAAAAGTTTTAAACTTATTCAAATATATATATATATGCCCTTCTTTTTCTTACAAAGTGTGCTATAGACGCATCTATAATTCTTATTCGCATCCAATTGGCAATTTGCGTTTAAAAACAAGAATGGTTTCATGCGGAGAGGACACCATCCCACTAGTTACTAGACAACAAAAACATTAGACACAAACGTATAGCCATAGATGGGAATCTTAATCTTAAAATATAATAATATGTATATTCTTTTATGTAAACAACTTGAGTATTATAGAACTACTTGTCTAACATGGAGTAAAAATTTATAATATAAGTAAAATAATAGATATATTTTCTATTTATATTCGAACACATTTAAAAATTTTATATATAAACAAATTATTTATATAAAAAATTGTAATAAAATAAATAAAATATTATTGATTTTTAGGCTTTTTTTTGTGGAAATTGTCAAAAAACACCCCTAAGTTTGCCATATTGCCAAAAACACCATTAGTTTTTGCACTCCCCAAAAGCTTCCTTTTTAATTCCATGTTTTTCAACCCCCAAAGCATGTAACGGATGTCAACGGAGTGATTTTCAAATTTTATGGACGAAAAATGCCTCTTGCGTGGGGAGTCGTGATCTGCAGACCATTTCGGTATGAGAGGAAGTGGGGGTTTCCGTATGGTAACCCCAAGAGAGGAATTCTATGGAGCTGTTCATCGAGTTTTTTTCTCAACTGCTGGGCAGTCTCCAGTAGGGGGTTTCCATTTCAGTTGCCTCCGAGTTGTCTCTACTGTGCGACCCTCTGTAATTCAAAATTTTCCCTTTCCACTCCAGGTATCTCGAGGAGAGTCTCGCAAGTAGTGTTGCGATTTAATCGGTTTGCGATCTAAGGTATCGAGTATGGTTTTATGGTAACTATTCCATTCTAGAAAGATTTTTCGGTTTGGTTTTGTGCTCCTATTTTTGTTGGAAGATATTGAAGTCTCGAGGATTTCTACTGGGGTTTTGTTAGTCTGCAGGCGATTTCTCGACTAGGGTTTTTGTGTTGCTGCGCTTGTCTCAGATACGTATCACTACTCGAAATAGTTATTTCGATTGTTATGATTTATGTAATATTTATAATATACATTTCCCCTTTCATTTGATATGGTTGCAGTTTTTACAAATGAGGGTTTTACGTTTGAAATGAGATGTTCAGATTTAAATTTTTGTTGTCTCTCGTTTAAAGTATTGTTGTCTACATTTAATAAAACTAGGTCTCTGTTTAACAATTGATATCTCTTTAATAAGCGAAGGGTTACGTGTAAATCTTATATTTCGCTAAAACATTTTGTCAATCATCGCGTGTTGAATGTGTTGTTATTGTCGCGAGGCTTGTGACTATGGCGTCAACCCAGTTAATGGGCGTGCTATTTTGGCGCATGAGTGGAGACCTTGGTCGAGTCGAAAGAGATAACATGACCCCTCGACCTTTGGGAGATCATCCGAAGGACACCGCTTTGACAGACGATTCAACTGGAAGCTATATACCAAGAGATGGCCTATTCTCTACTTGAAAGGTACGATGGCAGCGCTGATAAATTCGGGGATCGGGAAATCTGCCGAGTTTCGAGCCTCGGGATGTGCCCTCGTTCTTGAGTACTGCGTTGCGATGGTGGCCGCAGTCATGTTTCAAAAGAGAAAAAACCCACTCGTTCGAAGGGAGGTATTTATCAAAACCTACGAGAGACAGCGAGACTCCATCAAGAGCACTCTTATGTGACTTGTTCGACGAGTGAGGGAAGAAGATAATTTTGTCAAACTCACGATGGTGTACCTCGTGGAGTGCGATCCTCTTCCAAATACATCATGACTCGGTTCGAACCGGATCGCGTTGATTATGTCGATGATCTACACTCGCTCATGAGGCGACATCGCGTGAGGCGCCCGGTACGCACAAGTGGTCGATGGAGGACATTCCAGCACGTGACCGCTCGAGTGCAAGATAGATGGCTAGGAAGAAGCAGCAACCACAGGATATATTAAAGGGGTGCTCGGTCACGCTAACGTATGGTTTTACGAGTGACGGAACGGGAAAGAAAGTCCGCTTTTCGCGCAAGATCCCAGAGGATGCTTTCGTGCTCTGATGAAAGTAGTTATAGGAAGCGAGCTGACGGTGAAAACCGACTTGTCATCGCTTTCGAAAGGAAAAGAGGTAATAAATCATGGACAATGTTTAACAAAAGTCTTTAATGTTTAACCATTTTATTTAGCGTTTAACTTTATTATTTCTACGCTTAAAAATTTATTCATCAAAAGGTGTAAATATTTTGTTCTCCATTTTAAATATATTCTATAATGTTTAATATATAAAACTACTGCTTTTTAAACATAGTTGTTATAGTTTAAAACTCGAATGATTTATCTGAAATTGTTTGGTTTACATATTAGTTTCTCGAGTCGGTTTCGCGAATCTTTCGAAGAAGAAATATTTGTTGGGGCCAACCCGACGAATGGATGCTATGCTCGCGAACCACTTGCTCGAAAGCGGGATGAGGAGAGCTGACCTCTATCGATGCGCTCAGCGCCGTCTCTCCTATTTCCGCACCACCACGCGCACGCGATTCCTCGACATCGAGAAGCACTTCCCCCACGCAGCCCGATCAGCAACAACCCCCTACCACGACAGCGGGCCCCCACATTGTGGCAGACCTCGACCATGGCGGCCGCTCGAGCGCGTGGCGGAGCCAACGACTACCTGAGGCGGAGACGTCATCGCAACTCTCTATCGCGAGCGTGCGAGATATTGATGACCGAGTTTTCTCGGCTCGCCATCGTGTTGGCACTCGGAAGGGCGTTCACAACCAAGCGCGTCGTCCCTCTAAAGAAATGAACCACCCGGGACCCGGACGAGTCCCGCTCGGAATTTGATGACAGCGACATCATCGGGGATGGCCATTCCAAGATGGCCACATTCGAAAGAGACTTGCGAAAAGAGGAGAACAATCACGCCTCTGTCTCCACTGCCGGCTGACGATGAAACAATAGCAACACCATCGATGGTCATGCTCTGCGTATCGCAGTCCATGTCAGATGACATAGCCATGATGGTGGAGGACATCATAGATGATGTGGCCATTGCAGCGGTTGAGAAGATCATTTACTCCCTTGTTAAGTGAAACTCGACGCGCGGGTGGGCCGCGCTAGAGATTGCGGCATCAAAGATGGACACAATCCTTGAAGAGCGAGGAACAAGCTAAAGAGTGTGTCTCCGTTGAGTCATGTTCCGTACTACGGCCGAGGAAGATCGTTGATATGCTTAGTCGCGTGACACGCATGCGCGATCGACAAGACACAATCCCAGACAAAAAGAAGCATGCAAGGGTATGTCTCGGGTTGATCTTTGTCGATCGTCCCCGCATCGAGGCGACGCGATCCAACAACAACAACAACCATGTAGGATGTGTAGTTGATCTGTCGCCGTCCCGCATCGAGCGAGAGATCGTCTGCTGGTGCTTGAACAAGCAGAGGCTCAACGGCAGGTGCCCATGAAGACCCGATCGAGGGCAACGGGGAGATGATCAAGGCGATCAAGTTGGGACAAGGCAGTCTCGGCAAGTCTTCGTTCCGAAGAAGAAAATGGGTTGCGATCGCGTCTTAACAAATCTGACGAGAGTTGATGAGGATCTTCCCTAGCTGCCGTATGACGGATAAGTTTAAAGTTTTCAGTGATAGTGTTTAAAGTTTTTATGATAGTGTTGACTTTTTGTGATAGTGTTTAAATGTTTATATGTTGCTCATTTAATTTATCTACTTAACGTTTAATTATTTATAATATCATTTTAGTATTGATAATATCGTTTAAATATTTAGAATATGAGTCTAATTATATACATTATCGTTTTAATCTGACCTTATCGTGTGGAAGAATGGCGCTGTCAAGACTGCGCGAGACAAATTATGCTTATTTGCTTGAGGGTAAGGAGGATGGTCAGAGATGATGTGATGGAGCCTTTTTGTATCACGTAATACAAAAAGTCGGTGAGCAGTGCCATATCCTCAGCCGCCTCCATCCTGCAAGACGGCCGCTTATGTCACAAGCGGGATGGCTAATGCGATAAGCAACTATCGGCTATGATCGGAGATCGCTGTCGACTTGCATGAAGTTCAAATTGTCATCCCTCCGATAATAATGAATGGCCACTTCCATGCCGTCGTCCTTGATGATGACGAAACAAGAATACTGGCGTTATTCTTCATGCGCTGGGAGTCTGAAAAGCCGCGGCGTTGGACATGGTAAGTTCTTTAATATATCCGATTGATAGTGTTTGTTATTTAATCGGTATCTTAATCTCAACTCAGCATCCCACATACCGAATCTATTCAATACTACCATTGATATGCGCCTCGGCAAGTCAAGCATCGCAAAGTACCCACTGC
>NC_052483.1:5480601-5531753 GCF_009730915.1 Dioscorea cayenensis subsp. rotundata
GGTCGATTTGTATGGGTCATGCTTTTGTCATTGTTAATGAAGACTTATTATACTTTTCATGACAAAAATGAGGTTTTTCTCATTCTCAATTCCTAATGTCTACTTTAACTCGCTTCTATCTTCTTGTGTGTGGTTAGGAATTCTTGGTTGATCTCATGGGGGACGGCAAACTTTTATTCCAAAGAAATACACTGAGAGCAAAAGATACATCACTTACGCTTAGGTAATTCATGACTCACGTAAAACCTGCAATTCCCTCGCATCACAAATAAATCGGGGAGACTTATCGTGATCCAAACAGGTATATAATAGTGAATCTAGAGCTTCATCATTGGATAATAATATCTCGTGACAAAGCAAGATATGAGAAGGCAATCTTGCGTATCTTCTACGTTGCAAGTAGTGGAACATCATCCTATGCAGCTTGGAAAGTGGTTCAATAACAAATGCAAAGGGCTTGTCTTCTAATCACTAAAATCGGTCCCTTCAAAGAAGGAAGGCATTGTTGTAGCACCTTCGGATGTTAATAATTCGGTTAGTGAGAAACTCAGCATAGTACCAAGTTTACAGGATGTTTATAATTCTTGAAACCATTTTCTCTGAAGTGGACCTCTTTTTCTAAGAAATTGGAGTCGTAAATGCTTCGGACCACCCAAAATTATCGATAATAAAAATACATGAGTATCGTAGGTACGTAGAAAGCTCCATGCAAAATTATACGCATTACTCTATCTTTTGTATTTTTCAAAAATGATTTCACCTTTAGGAGGTAGAGAAAATAAAAATCTAGAACAATCTCCCAAGCAATGAAATTAATGATAAGTCAAATTAATACTTTGGGTTCATTTACAATTCTTACTCAAAGCACACCTTTATCTAAGGAGCAATAAAATCATCTAATATTGAAAAGTGCATAGTGAATATATGCATTCTAACTTGTTAGAATGCGGTCTCCTCAACTATCCTCCTCTTCCATTTAGCGTTGTTATGTCTCCAAGCCCCACGTATTCACCCTTTGTGAAGGGTATATACAATCCCTTCTAACTAGCTAAGCATTAATAATCCATGTACACTTCTTCTATATGGATAACTACTATCAAAGTTTAACTCAACTACTAACTAGTCAATGTTTTAACCCTAGTTTGATTCATGCTCACAATTTTTTGCAAATATTTTCCATGGGCCTACACTTCCTCAGTCTAAAGACTCTAAACCTATAATTGGCCCTTCTAAAGGGCAATGGTGATTAGGAATACTAAAAAATAAACTTAATTTATGAATGACATTTACGCTGGTAATGTATCCGGAAATTCATTTAGAGGCTATTTGGTTGTTTGCAAGTAAAATTACATATAAGTGAAATTACAAGTGTAAGTGAAAAATGTCGCATTTCAATTTACATCATTCGTCGCTTGGTTTCTGTCGAATCGTAAATGTTGCATTACTTGTAATTTGTTTGGTTTGATGTAAGTTAGAAGATATGGTCACCATGTAAGTGGAGGGAGGTGAGATTATTCCCAATATATAGTATTATTATTAATTATTTAATATATTTTTAAAATATAATTTAAACTAAAATAATTAATTTAATTTTTAAATTAATTAAATGATTTAATAAAGTATTTATTACATTTAAAAAATAATAATTATAAACTTAAATAACTAAGCCAAATAATAATAAGAAACTTAAATAATTAAGCACTAACTCTAAATAATTAATTTAACTCTCCATATCTACTCTTAACACTAATGTAAAAAATTAATTAATTAATTAATTAATTAATGATAATTTTATTAAATTAAAAATATATAAAATTCTTTAATTTTATATAAAAAATATTTTTAAATTAAAATTAAATACAAAATGGTATATTTTAAATAAAAAAATAAATTTAATAAAACATAAATAAGTATAAGTTTAATTATGTTAACAATTGATTACCTTGTAAATTTTCATTTTCTTTTAATGTATAATGTGGAGAGTGAAGAATGGTGATTTTAACCTAAATGTTTTGCTGCATTTCAATTTATAACAAAATTTGCTGTAAGTTGAAATGTTGCAAAAGTACACAAAACTGCAAAACTTTTTACATGTAAAACTGATTTCACAGCAAATCAAACAACCTTTTACATGTACGACCAGTTGCATTACAGCTAGTTGTAGGTAAGCAAACAACCCCTTAATCAAATCGAGAATATATTTCTTTCCCAAGATTCCTTTGAAAAAAGTGGTTTGTGTTTATTAAATAGTGTTTGGGAAGATTAAAATAGGTAAAATCACCAAAATAGTCTCTATACTTTTCTCTCTCTTCCCTTTTGGTCCTTCTACTCAGAAATGCGACTAGTTCCTTTACTTTTAAAAATGTGCCCACTTAGTTCCTCTAGTTGGGTACATTTTTAAAAGTAGAGGGATTAGTTGTAAGCATTTCTAACTCAAAGTCGACACATTTTTTTAAAAGTAGATGGACTAATCGAGACATTTCCGAGTAAAGGAACCAAAAAGGGAAGAGAGAGAAAAAGTAGAGGACCAATTAGGGTATTATACCATTAAAAATATCTATTATTTGTTGATGGAATTAATTAGAATATTTATCCTATTTTGTATCTTTTATGTATTCCTCTTTATATTTCAATTTGTTGTTGCAATTCAAAGATCTAATTATTCTTAAATAGTGTGAAATTAGAAAAAAAGTTTAAAAAAATATGAAAAATACTTTTCTATTTTAACAATAACATATTTTTTTAAAATAAATATTTTTTAAGTTTTAATATTTTTTTCTAAATAGATTAGCTTAAAAATAATACGACTTTAATAATGATAGAAAAAGAAGGATAAAATTAGGACCATCATAATATAAAAATCCATTTAATATTTAAGCATCAACAATGGTTCCTCTGCCCTATATTTAATATACATATATTATTGATTATTATTATTATTATTATTATTATTCATCATCTCTATGTATAATGTAATAAAACATTATATTGTATTGTATTGTATTATATGAATTAATGTTAGGATGACAACGGGTTTGGTCGGGGAGGATTTTTACCCTGCCCCACCATTGTCCCCTCAACCCCACACCCATTCCCACCCCCGCTCCGTAGAGTTTTCAAAAGCCCGACCTAGATCTCGAACTCTAATGGGGGAGTCGAATACTCGTGGGGATCCCCAACCACACTCGCATCAAAAAAACTAATCAAAAAAATTTATAATTTGTTTTTAAAAATTAACTTAAAAAGTAATTATAAAATATTTTTTTGGCAAAACAAAATAAAAATATTATAAAATTACAAAACTAAACAAAGAGAAGAAATTGAAAACCTTAGTTGTTAAGTTGTTAAACATATTGGTATATAATATATATAAAAAGTATTTTAGTAATTTTTAAATTTGGGTAGGGTTTGGTTCGAGTTACTAAAATCCCTAGTACGACCCCTATCCCCACGCCATAGAAGTTGGGTTTTATCTGAATTCGACCTGAAACCTGGTCAAAATGAGCTTTCCCTGTCAAAGTCGGATCTAGTTGGATCGAGTTATGTCGGATTTGGGGATATTTGTCATCCCTTATTACTGTGATAGGTAATGTATCAATAGGAAAGGATATATATTTTTCTTCTTAAATGTCAATATTGGTCGCTTTAAAAGTATTATTTTCTCAGTATAAAATATTTTTTTCTATAAAAATTGATTTATTAGCAATAATGAAAATTAGCTAATCCCTCGCTAACATGCATACATCATTGATTAGTAGATTATTAATATTATTTCAACATTTAAAGATACGTATTTTTATTTTTTAATCTGCTAATAAATTGGAAGATTACCCTAAAATTGATAAATGCTTATTTCATAAAATTAGTCAATCATTCATAACAAATTAAATTAGGGAAGTTAGCTTCCGTACGTGTTTTTTATGAATTCTTATTTTTGATAAGGATAAAGAACAAGTTGGATGATGCATTTGCAAAGATTTGTAATTCTCATATGCATGGCGTTAATGAACTTTGATGGGTGGTTTCATGAGACAAGTTTTGGTCAATTAATTAATATCGAAGTCAATTACAAGAAAAAAATGTATTTGCGACACATAAATTTATAATGCTTACAAACGTTGCAATTTTGTGAGACACAAATTGCAACAATTAGCAATACAAAATAAAAAAAAATGTCCAGAAATGATCAAATTGTGTCTAGAAAATCAATTTTCGTTAACTAACTCTAACATCAACTGCAAATTTTTATTTTGGACTAATTAAGCTAGATTTTTTTGAGCTATTGAAATTAAAACCGAGTTGACATCACCTGAAGTCAAGTTCAAACAAACTGAAATTGGTAGCTGAGCTCTTGTTGGGCTCAGAACCCGTCAATAACCGCTAAACTCTTGCCCCTTCTCCGCCTTCTTCGTTGGGTTCTGGTTGAGATCACTAAAACCCTCAAACTCCTCTCTAGCCTTGATTTCCCCTTCTCCAATGAATCCCTCGACGATGACCACCTCCTCCTCATGATCCTCTTTTCCACATTGCTCGCCGCGTCAGCCCCTTTGCCGTTCCTTGAAAAGTTGGCTTGCTTCCATGGATTGCGGCACTAAGGACCACATCTCTGGCTACTCCCGATCTCTCCCTCCGTGATCACTGCTTCTTTGTTCCCTTTGACTGCTAATCCCTTTCCAATTGGATCACCGTCTTTGCCCGCGAGGTCATCTCAAGTGATGTACTTCGTTGAAAACACTGCTTCCTGGTTAGAATGAAGAGAATGAGTGCTTCTTCATTTATTTTCTCAATCAGTGTTGATCATGCTTGTGAGATTGATGAGGTGAATTGATTGGTGTCATTATATTATGTTTGGTTTTGTGAGGGAAATGCATACTCAATGCTTGTTATTGAATCTTAATATTTTTCAGCTAACATGGTGTCAGTGGCGCCTCAAGTAACTAGAGGTTTAAAGCAAAATTTTAAAATAATTTTTTTTTTAAATAAAAATGTGATTTAAATAATATTTAATTTTAATACATACCTATTTGAGATGTTTATTTATTTTTTACATGCTACTAAACTTGTGGTGAGGGATATATTTAAAATTTATAAGCAAAACTCAACTGAGTGAAAATATAACAAAAAAAAATTGCAACAATATTAAATCTACAAAAAGCTCTTATTTATAATTAAAAATAAATTAATATTATATTAATTTTTGGAGAAAAATGCATGAAAAATATCCCAAGGATCAGAATAAAATTTGAAAAATTAGTCACAGAAGATATGAGACTGATTACGCATTAAAATAAAAATATTTAATACTTTATGATATTATATAAAATTTTAAATATTTAATATTTTATGATATTATTTAAAATTTTAAAAGTTAGCTAGGATTATAAAACATTAATTAAATATAAAATTAAAATATTTTTATATTACAATAATTACTTGGAGTCCTTCAAAATTTAGAGTTGTTAAAATTATTGTTAAAAAAATCTAAATTAAAGATGAGGCCTTAAAAAAATTGGGGGCCTAAAGTACTTGCTTCATTTGCCTTATTACCCTTGCCCCAGCCCTGCATGGTGTGGGGTGTGACTAGCATTGGAATATTTATAATACTGTATGAAATCTTTGGCCAGTTCATGCCAAATGGGAATGATTTTTTCCCCCTTGAATTTGCTATAAGTTAGAATTCAGCTTTTCAATTCCCAGCCCTAATAATATCTCTGTTTTTTCACAAATGCTTAATTTATCATTTGTGATGTGTGTGTGTTTTGTAAGACTGATTGAATAGTTGTGCATATAGAACTAGTGATTTTTGTTGAAGCTTCTGTGATTGTTGAGCATTTGATTGATGGTAACAAGTCGATCTATTTACTGGGCCATTCCTTTGGAGGTTGCTTAGCTCTTTCTGTTGCTACTCGTAATCCTGATGCCAATTTAGTTCTTATCCTGGTAAAAGAACATATACTTTGAAGCTTAATTTTGTAATGGAAAACATTGGTTATTTTAAATTTTCTGGGGAATAACAGTTTCTTGTTTATGGCAGCGACATCATTTGCCTTTTCTTCCCATTCTGAGTTCTTCACACTACCTTACTATTATCCCATTCCTTCTCCGTTTCAATGTTGGTATGTGAGTTTCTGTCAGTATTCCCGAATAATGCTCTTGCAGTTTTATATTTTCATGTTACTTGAATATATCTTGCTTTCTTTTTCTTGCCATTTGTTAATCTTGTAAAGATGGCATTGGTGGTATAGATAACGGGCATCATCTTTTACATAAACTAACTGCCTCAGTAACAAATCAGTCTTCTCCAATGGATATTTTGGTAAGATTGCTCATCTAATAACACTTATGTATTACTCTTCACAAGAGAAAAAAAAAGAGGAAAAAAATAGTAATATGGGAATATTTCTTTATTGTTATTTTTCTCCTTGTTCATAATGGCATATATATATATTTTTTTTTTTTGGAAGGAAGGAGCCCATAGGCTAAATCTATTCAAAAGAAAGAAGGAACAAATAGACAAACAAAACAACAGGAACTAAAAAGTACAAAGGAAGAAACAACAAGACTAAAAACTGAAACCCAGACCCACAAAAGAAGTCCATAACAAACTTGGGAAGGTCTCTGCCTTGATGGAACAGGGTTAAGGAGTGAAGGTTAAGCCTAAGACAAGCAATTTTATTGGCCGGAGAAGGCCAAGACACCGGAACAGAGTGATACTTGGGATGACCAGTAGTGATTAAGAGATGTTTGAGTAGAGGAATCGAAGAATTTACATGCCAGGCATCCTGGGAAGTCTCAGTGGATATGAGAGATATGATACTTGCACAAGTGATGAAGATGTGTTGAACCCCGAGGCCAGCATTGAAACCTGTTTGAAGGGCAACAAGAAGAGCTTCAGTCTCAGCAATAAGCTCCATTTCAGAAGTGAGAGAGCAACAACCTGCAAAAGAGATAATATAATTGTAACATGAGACAAAGAGCCAGCTCCCCTCACCTCCGAATCACCACGCCAAGTAAGGGAGGAGAACAAGTAGAGCTCATCTATAACAGGGAAATTATTAAGAATTAACTTCATGCCAAACAGATCATTATTAGCACAAGAAAATTCTTTGACATGAGTAATGGACCTGCAAATAATTATAGAGAAGTTAGGATTGATATTTCGAAAGATGGCATCGCAACAGGCCTTCCACAAGAACCAAACAACAGCTGCAATAGAGGAAATAATGTGTTTTGAATAACTGTAATTTACCAACCAATTACCAGTGCAAAATCCATCCTTGAAATTCAAATGTCAACCCAGCCTGGTGTTCAGCATATTCAAAAACCAATTGAGCCTTATTGCAATGATGAAACAAGTGTTCGGCATTCTCACAATCAAGGTTACAAAGCACACAAAAGTTACGGGGCCCCAGATTAAGAGAGTGAAGATGATCATAAGTGTTACCTCTTTGTTTAAAGAGAAGCCAAATAAAATGCTTGACATGGGAAGCCACATGAAGGGACTAGAGCTTCTTCCAACCAGGCCAAACAAACAAATTAGCCATGTTACTATTAAGGAAATGATAAGTCATAGAGGCAATTCTATTACTTTGAGACTTAGGGAACCAGGCTCAGTGATTTTGAGCTTAAAATCCAAACTACTGAGACTAGGAACAATAAAAGGCAAATTATTGCCAAAGATATTTTACTAAGACAACAAAATTCCAAGAGTCATTTAAGACTAAATTAGAAAAATTCAAAGAAACCAAGCCTAAGTTCATATTCAGAAAAGTTAATTTAAAAGCTAACAGAATCTCAAAGCACCAAGGATCAAAGAATACGAAAGAGTAATTGGGATTAACAAAATTTATCCAGCAGAACGGTTTGATAATATCCACAGTAGAGGAAAGACCTTTAAAAAAAGCCAAACAATTAGGAAAAACAGGGTCTTTCCAAAAATTAAGCCCTCGCCATAATTGAAAAACAAGGATGTTAGCCCAATAAACATCATCAGCATTCAAGAACTTGAACAACTTTTTAGTCATCAGAGAATGCTTATATAGTAAGAGATTACAGATGGTGAGGCCCCCCTAAGGTTTACTCTCGATGAGATTAATCCAACCAACAAAGATGAATACCTTTTTCGATTGCTATTCTTAGACCAATAGAACCCCGAATAATCTTGGAAATCTCATTTAAAACTGAATCTGAATGGGGCAAAGCAGACAAATGATAGTTCGGGATAGAAAGAAGAGAAGAGTTGATAAACACTCGCTTTTAGCAAGAATCGTAAAGCTTGGTATGACTCCATTTGGAGCAAAGCGCTCTTAATACTGGCCAACCATAGAGGAGAAGTGAGCAACAACTAATTTCTTTAGGGTAATAGAAACACCCAGCTAAACGAAAGGGAAAGAGATAGGAGTAAAATTGAGGATATTAGCAATGCTCTTCCTAACCTGTTTATTGAACCAGAATGGTAAGAAAATATTTGACTTAGCACAATTAGCACGTTGACCAGAAAGTTAACCAAAAATCAATAAACAGAGTATGATATTTCGAGCAGCTTTCCTTGAGGCCTGAGTGATAAGGATCAAGTCGTCAGCATACAAACGATGATTAAAATTACGCCGAAGATTCCTATTGAAGCCAGGGATCATTCACAATTGAGGGTAAAATTAAGAATAGAAGTTTAATTCTAGTAACGAGAATAAAGAGATATGAAGAGATTTGATCGCCTTGTCTCACCCCCTAGAGGATGAGAACCAAGGGCAAGGTTGACCATTAATAAGAAAAGAAAAGGAACTAAAGCTGAGACAAGTTTTAATCTAAGAAATCCAGATATTGGGGAAATGCATTTTGGAAAGAGTAGCAAGAATTGCATTCTAGCTCGAGGGTATAATAAGCCTTTTTCAAAGTCTATTTTGACTAACTTCTTGAATGGGTAACTTCTGAATGGTGATGATGTTATCAAAAAGGGGCAACAACTCAGTAATAAAAGCCACCTGTTATCAACTAATGAGTTTAGAGAGAACAAGCTTGAGTTGGTTTGCAAGGATTTTTGAAATAATTTTAAAACAGATGTTACAAAGAGAGATAAGGTGGAAATCGGAAACCCAGGCTTTAGGATTGTCATTTTTAGGCACAAGAGTAATATAGGTCTTACCTCAAGAAGTAGGCAAAACAGAATTAAAAAAGAAGTATTGGACAATAGAAAATAAATTCTCACCAATTTCAGACTAGAAGAACTGAATAAACTCAGCGTTAAACCCATCAGACCCAGGACTCTTACTAAGAGGCAGATCAAGAACAGTTAAATAGACTTCTCCTCGAGAGACCTCATGATTAAGAAGATCATAATCGGTAGGGAAACCTTAGGGAGGTTATCTGGTAAAGCATTAAACAGAGTAGAGAAATCACTCTCGAGAGGGTTAGTCCACAAATGAGTATAAAAATTCAGAAACTCCCCGCTCAATCGCATAGTGGTTACAAAAAATATTACCATCCGAGCCATAGATACAAGAAATAG
Source organism: Dioscorea cayenensis subsp. rotundata (assembly GCF_009730915.1). Lineage (NCBI taxonomy): Eukaryota > Viridiplantae > Streptophyta > Magnoliopsida > Dioscoreales > Dioscoreaceae > Dioscorea > Dioscorea cayenensis. Next base: position 5,490,107 of record NC_052483.1, read on the forward strand.
TATTAAAATGCTTACGGATGTGAGCCGTGTTGATGGAAAAAAACCCGGAATTTTGATCGTCATCGTGAACCTCAAAGTAACCTTGCTCATTGGGCCAACTTTATAGAGTTCTGCCATTGCAAAGTTGAGAATTTGGAATGAAGCTTAATAAGGTGGGATTGGGAATAAGCACTGAAAGGATCATCCATTTCCAAGGAGGAAATGGCATTCTCAATGAGATTGAGGTTGCTCTCGATAGAGTTCAGCCGTGAGGAACGCTAGGCGAGAAGATGGGAATGAGTATGAGAGATAAGGTGAGAGAAAGCATGCATGAGGGTTACTGCAGCGTGGTAAAATGCCAAGCATTCTAAACCGCAGAGTGACAACCAATATAATCAAGCCAAAAATTATCAAAAACAAATGTTACGAAAGTACGACTCAATGTGAAGATGAATATCAAAGAGAAAGGGAGCATGATCAGATAAAATTTTTGGCAAATGTTTAAGAGAGTAAGAGTTGATTTTAGAAGACCAATCGGAGTTCACCAAGCAACGATCTAATCGGGCCTCTTGTCGGGCAAGACCCGACGTGTTTTTATACCTGTGAACTCAAAACCGAAAAAATACAAGTCTAAATAATTGTTATCAGTTATAAAACTCAAAAAAAGATAGGCTTTACTAGAGTAATAAACAAAGGAACCTCCTTTATGATCACTACGGAAGAAAACAGATGATTGAAGTCTCCTGCAATGAGCCGAGGGAGGTTTAAAGGAACCATCTTGGATAGTTCAAACCACATGGAACATTGATCTTTAATCCTAGTGCCATTAAATAACAGAGATAATCCAACTAACAGAGGAGGAAGAAGAAACAATGACATGTATGGCTCATGAGAGATAGCAATAGGCGTAACCTGGCGAATAATTTTGCACCAAATAACAATAATACCTGCAGAATACCCGTCATCTAGAATCGTAACGCACTCCCAATCACAAGGGAGTTTCTTATTAAACTGATCAACACGAGCTGAATCAGCCCTCGTTTCAACAAGATACAAGAGAAGGAGGTTATGCTTTTTGATGAGGCAAAAGACCCAGGAGGAAGTATCTCTACTAGAGATTCCCCTGAAGTCCCAACAAATTATTTTAGAAGCATTCATGAAAAACCAGTAGATAAAGAAGGTACCAACAAGTAAAAGGAGGAGACAACCCATAGATCAGGCCAAGAGGACACAAGCAGGATAAGGACCAAGATGAGCCTAGGCTCTATTGTTTTCCAAATCAATCCTCCCCTTCTTTTGGGGACAACTACAATATGAGCACTTTTCTTGGTTAGAGATTCCTTACGAACTTCCTCATGATATTGATCTAAGGTCATGGCATCATCGTGCTCATCATCCGGCTTAGAGTCGTCAGTCATAGCATCATCATTATCTTCAAAACCGGAAGAGTGAATATCACTAGAATTATTTGGGGACTGGGAGTCGAAGAGAGCTGAAGAAACACTATCCACCACCATTAGATGAGAGCTACTAGAGGCCTTCAGCACAGGGTCTGTGGGAGCCTTCTTGGATCCCCCAAGTGCACGGGGTCGTCAAGTAATACCCTGTGAGTGACACAGAGGTCACATTTCACGGGTCAAGGAGCTACCCTTACTTCCTCTTTGCTTGTTGTTTAGCCTACAAACCGGAGTGCAAGTGTCCTAAACTAGCAAAAATGAAATAAAAACTACTAAAGGAGAATATAAATATGGCAAGGTGAAAGAGTGGGAAATCTAGAGGAAAAAACAGTCACGGATGCGGATTCCCTCGGGGCCACTAATGCTTAAGAATGCTAAGGTTACAAGGCAGTGGTGGATTTGGACCAAGAGATTCCTGAAATAGATAATCCCGAATCCCTCGGTGATTACCCCTAATCCTGTATGAGTATTAGTCTGGAGTTTCTTCCAATCAGATCCTCCTACGATTGCAATGCGGATAGGGAATTCTCAAATTAGGGGTCAAACACACATCTAGGTTCATCCCTAATGGTTGGAGGGGTACAAAATACCCGAATCTCTCAATGTATTCGTACATAGATCCCTTTCAAGCTATGCGAGTCTAATACAAGGGCGCATCCCGCGCATCCAAGTATAACCTAGGAGTCGAATCACAGAGTTCTCATGCAATTCAACACATCAAAGAACACAAATCTTGAACCACAAAATCAAACCACATGCATTCAAAGCAACTCAAGCAATCATACAAGCAAGTTCACCCCAAGGTTCACCGACATCTGGTGACCTTGAGGTTTAGTTGTTTATAGTAAAAAAATACAAGATGAAGTCTATAAAAACAACTAAATAAGCAACAAAAAACTCCCTCAAGTGAAGAAAATGAAGAGACAAGCCGCGGGAAGCTTCCGATGATGCCACCAATGGGGTGGTTTCCTTGCCCTCTACAAGCTTGCACAATTGGAGATGATGCTGGATCTTACCTCTTTCTTTGATTTCCTCATCTAAAATGTCTTCTTGAGCATTCTTTACCTCAAATTTGGAAGATGGAGTGGAATGGTGGAGGTAGGAGAAGAAATGTGGAAGCTCCCTCTACAAAAAGCCCTAGAAACCTCTTTTAAAACTTTCTGGAGTTGGCTTTCACGGCCTTCTTCACGGGTGTGAAGGAGGTCAGTCAAAGACTCGTGACTTCACTAAAAATTCGTGGAAAGCGCTACAGAGAAATGCTCATGAGAAATTTGCTTCTGTGAAGCTACACATTCTTCATCTAGTACATGGGCGTCTTCATGGTCATCAGCAAACCCATCAATGAAACCTGAGACATTGCTATTTCTCAAGTTCTTCATACTACAGTAGCTACTATAGTGTTGCTACAGTCCCATGGCTCTAAAACGTCTTTTCGGTGTCATTTTCCTTCTCTTTTGCATTGTCGAACTCATCTAGGCATCCTCAGGACTTGTAACACAAAGTAAGAACAACTAAACCACACAAAATGACAATAATTCATCTATCTATACATAAATAGTGCAACAAGAATACGTATAAAATATATACATTTAGGTGTTTATCAAACATCCCCACACTTAAGCATTTGCTTGTTCCCCAAGGAAACAACCATGAAGAACATGGGCAAGAAGATAAACTACTAAATATGGACCTCAAGCTCAAAAGTAAAAGAACTCCACAAGCACAAATGAAAAAGAAATCAAGGTAGTGAGTTATTCTATGAATGACCCGAGTAGAAAAAGTAGCCCTTGTTTTATCTAAAGTGCTCCTGTGAGTGTGTGTAAAACCTCTAACCTCATCCTCCTTACCCTGGTTTACCCCAGGGGTCCATTCACCCCACATATTTTGAAAACTGAAGTTAGAAATGCTAAAGACATCCTCAATAGTCAGTTAAGAGTCCCTTGGTTCTAAATAATACTCCAGCCTTCAAGTCACTAAGCGATAGATTCTAGGAGATCAGTAGAGATATCTTATTTTCTTTTATGCATATATACAAATTTTTTCGAGTCCGACTAACATAGATCACACAAATAAAAGAAAAAGAAAAAAAAACTTTCTGAAGAATGCACATGTTGATTAGGCATAAGACCTACCCAACTTTCTCGATTACTATCTACATAGACACACTTGTGCTAAATTAGCAGAGTAATACTGTTATAGACTCCTTATATATATATACACTGTATCTCATCTCTCCTGGTATAAATGCCTGCCATAATACTTCACTTAAGGCTAAAGAAAATAATAAAGGGACTAAAAGCTCTTAAAAGAAAATTGAGTGTAGAATTTAACAAACTAACCCCAAAAATCAAGTGATGGGTTGGTAGGAGCGTAGAAGATAGAAGTTTTCATGACAATGCATAAAGGTGCACTAGAGATAAAACAAGACTTCTATGAAAGTATAAGTATAGGTATAACTCATATCTGCCATTCTTTCAAGCTAGGAAGTTCTAAACTAAGCATCATAGCTATCATAAGTAAATCAAGCATGCAATCAATATAATACCCCATCCCCACAACTAGAGTTGTACATTGCCCTCAATGTACATAAGTCAGCAGTAAATGGTTAAGAATAGTAAATAAGAACAAGGAGATGGAGTAGAGTGACTTCCCCATTTTTCATGATAAGTGAACAATATGAGTATGAATATGAGGAGAGTCGGATCCGAGACGGAGTGGAAAACATAGAACTCCTATCATTATAGTCCTATAAAGATCAAGAAGCATATCATAACTCAAAGCTCATAAATATGAAGAAGCAAGCTGACAAGAATCAAAATGGGAGAGTTTAGCAGGGACTAAAACCCTTGCTAATTGATAAACGCTCTAAATGTAAGTATTTTTATACATATGTATGCTCATGTTTATTGTATTGATTATGGATTCGATGCCCTTTTTATGGTTTAATCATTTTATTTCGTGTTTCAGGCACAAAAGATGCCTAGGTGAGCTCAACGATGTAATTTGAGTAGTGCAAAATAGATGCCCTTTTATGGTTTAATCATTTTATTTCAGTGTTAGGGACCATGTACTGTAGCAATAATGTAGCAGCCCTAAACCATGAAGATTCCGAGAGAAATTCTAAGTCGGGGAATCCTCACGGGCAACCTCACGACCGTGAAGTCAACCCAGTAAGCAAATTAGAGTGTCTGCGGGTATCGTAGTAGGTTTTATCTGTAGCACTTTCATCGTGAGTAGATTGTAGCAACTTATTGATTTTTCGGCCTGTTTTCGAGCAACCTCACGACCAGTATTTTTGACCCCGAGGCCACCCGTAAGCAAGCCCCGAGATCATCCCTTTATAAGCAAGTTTATGGTTCCTTTTGTGGGTTCTTCTTCTTTTTCTTCTTGGAGCTCACCATCACCACTTCAAATTTGAGCAAGAAGAGAGGTTTTGAGGGCATTTCCATGGAGGATTCGACTAGGAGAGAGCAACTTCGAGCAAGATCCATCTCTAGGGCTTGATTTGAGAAGGTTGAAGACAATGGGAAGCCACCCCTTTCAGTGGCGTCCTTGGAAGCTTCTCCGGCCTTCATCTTTTGAGGGAATGTTCTTTATGTTTTGTTTGGTTGTTACATGGATTTCTTGTTGTATTTGGTGATTATGAACAACTAAACCCCAAGGTCACCAGATGTAGGTGAACCTTGGAGGTGAACTTGTGCTTGTATGGATGCTTAGTTCTTTCTATTGCATTTTGGCTTATTTGTGATCCATGTTTGGTGTATTTGAATGCCTTGGTATGCATAAGAACTTTGTGTATCAATTCTCAGGTGATGCTAGGTTGCATAACCATTGCACTAGTGTTAGACTCACCAAGCTTGGAAGGGAAATATGTATAAATATGCTGTGACCATCGAGTATTTGTACCCCTCCACTTCTAGGGTTGTGTACTAGTTAATGTTCCAACCCTAGCACAAGAAAACCACCATTCCTATTGCAATCATAGGAGGATTAGGATGGAAGAGATTCCGTATCCAACACTCATACCAGATTAGGGGTCAATTGCCGTGACCATCGGGTTGACGTAATCTATGGTTTTCTCGGTCCAACTAGCTGATTGCATGTTAGTTCTAGTATCTTGCACACTTTAGTAGCTCCTGAGGGGATCCTCATCCATGACCGCTTTCTTATGTATCCCCCGTATCTTGCTTTCATTGTTAACATTTTATTTGCATTTTACTTGTTTCCTTGTTTTATCTCTATTACACTCGAACTTGGAGGTTAAAACAATACCGCAAAGAGGAAGTAAGAGTAGCTGGGCCCTTGGGAATAGGGACCCTCTTGTGTTCACACGAAAGGTTTTACTTGACAACTTGTGCCTTTGCGGATCGCACCAAGTTTTTTGAAAAAAACTTGATGAGTTCTGCAAGCACACAGTGTCATCAGTAATACCTCTCATGCACACACGAGAGGGTCATATTCCATGGGGTCCCAAGGGCTGCTACTACTTTCCCCTAGATGGCACTGTCTAATCTACCAAATATACGGTTAAAACAAGATAAGAAAAATAACAAAGAGTAAACAATAAACACATGGACTAAGGCTCACCACATAAACTTACTAAGGAAGCAAGTAATAATAAAAGTTTGAGGTCCCCTCGGGCGAGGATCCCTCGGGTCTACTAAAAGCTAGAGGGATGCTATAATTACAAAAGGCAAATGGTGGATGGGCTAGGAGACATCCAAAAAAATAGGTTACCCCGATGGTCACGGTGATAACCCCTAATCCTATACAAGTATTAGGTCAGAATCACTTCCGCCAAAATCCTCCTATGATTGTATTAAGTGCTGAGATCTTTCTAATTAAAGGTGATACTCAACTAGGTATAGCCCTAATGGTTGGAGGGGTATGAAATACCCGATGGTCACGGGATATTCGTACATGAATCCCTTCTAAGCCAAGTGTGTCTAGCACAATGGCGATGGTTATGCTACCAAGTACAACCTAGAAGTTGAAATACAGAGTTCTCATGCAAATCAACACATCAAAGTTCACAAGGCTTAAATCACAAACCACATGAATACCATATATGTAAATCAAAATATCCACAAAAGCAAGTTCATCCTAAGGTTCACCGGATGCACGGTGACCTTGGGAGTATAGTTCATCATCAACAAAGGAGCAAGTGTAGAAGACAAGAGATACAAAGCAAACCTCAAAATATACTCCCCTAAGATGAAGACTAGAAGATGGTGATGAGAACTTGTCAGATCTGTGCAGGCAAGCTCCTTTATCTTCTTCCTTGAGTGTAACCTTCTTCTCCCTTTGATTTGCCCCTTAGATCTACCTTCTCCCACAGCCTTAAAGCTCTAGAAGTTGATGGTGGACAAAGGGTGGCCAAAGACCTCAAAGATGATGCCCTAACCCCCTTTTAAAGATGATTCTCGGGGTAGCTTATGGGTTGCTTCACGGTCATAATACTGGCCGTTAGGTGGTTTAGAAAACGGGTCAAAAATCTCAATAAGTTACTACCGTACTATTAGAGTAAAACTGCTACAGTACTGCTGCTCTCTGAATTGCTTGTGGTCATCTTTACAGCCGTAAGGTAGCCTGTAAGGATTCCTAGACTTCGAATTTTCGCCAAGTCTTCGTGCTTCAAGCTGCTATAGTGTTGCTACAGTGCCCGGGCCCCTAAAATGCCGTTTTCGATGTTGATTTCTTCTTAAATTGCGTTGTTGAGCTCACCTAGGCTTCCTTTGTGCCTGAAGCACGAAATTAAACAATTAAACCATACAAGGGCATCAATTCATCAATAAAGTACACAATTTATACACACTAAATAAATATTAAATACATACATTTAGGCGTTTATCACTAATTACATAGTGTAGAACATCAAACATAACAAACAACATGACAAAGTACAAAACACAAATAACAAGAATAAAAAGAAGCTCATGCTCGTCGAATAACAGTCAATGTGGCGCTGTGTGTCTAAAGGAAAAGAGATGTGCTCCATGATAATGCCATCCAAGACCAAGGTTTCTAAGACACTCCAATCCTTGTTCAGGACCATGCAAATGATTTTCGGGCCAAAAGTGTGTAACGTGTCTTGTGCTCGTCATTAGTGAAATGTGGTTCGATGGTAGGAGGTGCGTCGTCCCTCCTTGTTCGCTTGGAGGGCATATGCTTTGTTAGAGCCCCTATAAGACACAAGACAAATGATCAAACTAATCCAACAAACAAGACAAGCCGTCATGATAATAAAGAATGAAGATTTTCAATGAATGCTACAGTAATCTTCAAAAATTTTTTGCAAGAGTTCTCTTTGGTCATGGAGGATAAAATATTTCTACAATACTTAAAATCCACTCAAAAACCCATCAAAATGACAAACAATCAATCCCCTATAAGAATTTCATCCATTCATCAAGAGAAAAGTAGAGGAAAGAAGAAGGAAGAACCATTCTCAAGGTTAGGGTTTAGAGAGGCATACCTTTGAAACTCGATGAAAATGATGGTAAAGCTCCCAAAAACCCTTGAAAAAACAAGTGATTAAGAGTAGGAGAGTGATCTAGAGAAAGAAATTTGAAAAACAATATTGTGAAAAAATGAGTGAAATCGGTGGAGAATTGAGTGAGAAATGAGAGAAGGAAGAATGAGAGAGAGAGAGAGAGAGAGAGAGAGAGAGAGAGAGAGAGAGAGAGAGAGAAGGTAGCCAATAGGGCTTTTAAATGGGTTGCTCGACAACGACCCTTGCATGTGACCCGCAAGTGCATGGGTTTGTCGAAGTAATGAATCCCAGGTGAGTGGGTATCGTATCCACAGGGAGTAGGGGATAAAAATACCAAGATTGCTATTTAACTAAGTAAAGATGAAACAATAGTTATGTTGATAAAATGTAATGGAAACAAGAATAAAAGAAACAAGAAAGAGAGAGGCACAAATAAATGAGAGGTAAGGCAATTGATAGAAGTAGGGTACTCAAATATTGTTCCACCTAGGACAATTGCTTCAAGTGCAAAACCAACTATTATGTCTCCTAATTGATGCTCAATGAGTCGTAGAAATCCTCAAACACATGGTCCCAAACATAAGGTCAACCGTGACTAACTCTATACTATGCCTCAACTGAGAAATCGATCAATCTCAACCCCTCACACTACGTAGAGTTGCAAGAAGCTCTAGGGATTCCAAGTGATAAACCCTATTCCTATGTGTAAATCTAACCCTTTGGTCCAGGTCAAAGACTCCTAGTCATAATTAAGCCCTAGGCTAAAGTCACTTCAACCCTTCACTATGTTGCACGTGCAACCAAGCCCCAGCAGAGTTCATCCTTTAGCCTTTCACTCCACTATAACCGCAAAGAACTCTTGGAACGTGGAGGTAGGATAAATCACATCGGAGGGGAAAGGGTATGCTCCGCTACCTCTTGACTCACCCTCTCGACCCTCTCCAATCTTGCATTGTTTAACCTTCATGGTGTGTCACTCACTCACAAAGGTTACCAATGTAGACTCTGAACCCTAGTGTCATTCTAAGTGAGAAATCATTCAACAAGCATTCAAGATTGGAACTCAATTAAATACATCAATAAAGGAAAACATAATAGAAGATTAATGGAACAAATACATCCTAGGGTTCACAAATCCAAGTACCCACTAGGGGTTTAGCTCTCCACGGAGAAAGTCACAAATAACAATGAAATCGAATGTAAAAACAAGCAATCCATAGAAAAACCCCCTCAGTATTTGCGTTGATGGTCTTGAGGAGTGTCCTCGTCCCTCTCTAAAGGTCCTTTTTATGCGGCCTAGGGGACACCTCGCCGGATCGGGTACCATGAAAGCTCCCCAATAACTTTTCTTTCCAAGAGAAATGCGGTGTTGCAGGGGTAGAACCTCCCCAAAAAGCCTTGCCAAAACCCCTCTAAACCCCTAGCCACACGCCTCTCAAAAGTTGGAGAAAAAGGTGGAAAAAGAAGATCTTTGAAATCGGGCTGAAAAAAAGCGGCTTTAAATAGGATGAAATCGGGCATCCACACGGCCCCGTGAATTTTTCACGCCCTGGAATTTCCACACGGCGTGGATAATTTCCACACACCCGTATAGATTCTCTCGGAATTCTTATTTTTCGGCCGTATCATTAGCGATGCGCCTATAGTAAATTACTACAGTGAATTGCTACGAGTACTTGCCAGAAAAACACTCCTAAATCCACTTTTCATCGAGGCAATATAAATGGGCACTGCGTTTATGCCGTGAGATCACGTCGACTTCTTCAATAAATAGGTTCATTAGTGAAGATCTTGCTATCATTGCACAAGTTGGGATACGCAAATGTAGCTGCCTTTTATGCCCCTCAAATCATTGTAAATAACTTGAACGTATTGAAAGTTGGCACACATTCAAGTATCTTCTATCACAAATTGTGTCTTAGCGTTTGTTCCTTCCAAGATTTTTATCAAAGCAGTTGCATTCACTATCTACTTTGGCTTTTTCTTCCATATTTAGCTTCACAACCCTATATGCGTAAAAGAACACAAATACACATATATTAGCACTAAAAACCTGATAAAAAGTAATGCTTATCGAAGAAAAGAATACTTCAGTATTGCTAATACACGGACACTTATCAAACTCCCCTACATAGCTTTTTGCTTGTCCTCAAGCAAAACTAAAACATTGAAGTATATAAGAAGAAAATATTTAAAGTGCTTGGCCTTAGGTCCACCAAAGCATGCAAGGAAAGCATTCTATAAGTAAGGGAAATTTCAACACTAAATACGAAAAATCAATGCTCTAGCTAAGAACTCGAATAAAAAGGACAACAAAACCCGAAATCGTGTAGAGTGTGTAAAGCTCACTCAAGTAAACCAAAAAGCATACTCATCCATGTTCCAAGTATAAGGGACTTGATTTAACTACAAAACATAACAAAACAAAAAGATGGTAGTAACTTCACATCCTCTAAGGTAGCCCTTTCCAAAAGCGGCTAAAGGTGGCTCACACTTTTCGGTGGTAGCTCTTTCTACCGGGGTGGTAGCTTTCACTCATCCCATGAGATAGCTCTTTTCTCTCAGCTAAGGCATTACTAGTATCCGAACTTATGAGAGTAGCTTAATACTCATAGGTTGGTAGCTCTTTTCACCATGCACAACTAAACAATATATATCTACTTTTTATGTAATCTTTTCTTTTTCTTTTCTAAAGAAATAACACAGAATTAACACTTATTAGTACCTAACATCAAACATGAGTTTCCAAAAAGAGTTTTATGAGCTAGTAGTGCAACAAGTGTCAATCGACCAAAAATTCCAAGAAATTCAAGTAAAAAACTAGAGCATGAGAACATTCAATATTAAAAATTCTCATAAAACTTAAGAATATAATCACTGCAACTAAGGTGAACAACCATTGGCTACGTGAGCATGTATGTCAATTCACTTATGTGAAAGACTTGTGCAGTGTGAACTCACACACACACACACACACACACACACACAATTAAGATGTACATTGCCCTCAATGTACACATGCAAGCACAATAGAAAGTATAGCAATCAATCATATATATGGGAGTGGGAAATTGAAATAATACTCCCCTAACTGCTAGTGTTGCGTTTTGATGGAGCTTAAAATCCTTGGGTGAAGTTCCAGACGGGTTGTGAAGAAACGCATGACCAAGTTTAAAACACATTGACCGTGTCTATGACTAGTCCTCAATTTCCATATTTACAAGACCATCTGCACGCATACACAAGGAGGTTCAGTGAAGCTCAACAAAAACAAAAATAACTCAAATATAAAGATAAACCAATGAAATACAACTCAAGAGACAATGAAAATAAAGAGATAAACTTCGGAAGGAGGATCCTTTCCGAGAAGTACAAGTCCAAGATAAAATATGGAAATGAAATATACATAATAACAAAACAAAGTAAAGACACATCAGCGTCGGTGATCGTGCTCGGGCTCCACTCACTGCTGCGATGATGATGATCTTGTAACGCAAAATGAGCGAAGATTGGGTGAAGAAAGAGAAGAGAAGCTTACGCGATGAAATGAGAATGAAAGACTGAAAAGCGCGGACAACTCGAGTGACCCTCTAAGTGACGGTCTAAATCGGGAAAGTACAAGGATGTGTTCTCTAAATGTTTTGGAGTGAAAGGATAAAGAAACACAAATAAGTTTTAAAGAAAACGATTCACCGCATCCACGCGTGTGCGAGGTTCCCCACGCCCGTGTGCCCGACCTGCAAGGCGGAGCGCGCATCGTGGCTTTCTCCGTCCAACACGAGAAAACTCTCTAAGTATATCACATGGCGTGCAGAAATTCCACAGGCGTGGATCTTCTGAGACTCAGCTCGCAGGGGGCACTCTACACGGCCTTGTGTATTCTTTGGGATGGAGGAGAGCTCTGCGAGAGATCCACATGGGCGTCTGAAAATTACCCACGCCCCTGTATCTTCTCGGGAAAAATCTCTAAGTCTCTGTAGGAAAACACATGCCCGTGCTGAAATTACCTACGGGCGTGTGACCATCGCAGGTCATTCCGAGGCGAGTCCACGCCTGTGTCCTCTGGGAAGAGCTCACAATAGAGACCCACGGACATGTGGAAATTCCACCGGCCGTGTGTTTTCTCTGAATGACTTAGAAAAGTCTACAGGCCCAGCTGAAAATTCCTGAACATGTAAATACACTTAGAGCCTGCCCTATCATGCAAAATATACCAGGGAAAACATGAAAAACTTGCTCAAACGACCAACAACTTTGCCATATACATTAAAGCACACGATAACACCAAATGATCCACAAGAAAGCACAGCAAAAGCATCTAAAAGATCTAGATACTAACACTCAAAGCCTTATTCATGCAAACAATAACTAAAAATTAGAAAAAAAAACAGTAAAAACTTGGGTTGCCTCCCAAGAAGCGCTTGTTTAATGTCACTTAGCTTGACGTACCTCTTTCTTACCTTATGGAGGCTTGAAAAGAGTATGTTCATCCCGACTAGACATTGAATAGCTACTTCCTTTAAACCGAAAATCTACTTGTCGGGGTGGAATATTTGTTGGAGAGTCCAACCATCTTACCTTTGGCCTCCAAGGAAACAATTTGGGTTGGGAATTGTCCAAGCATAGCACAGGTGGGTCATTGGATGGCTTCAATCTCCTACCCACATCTTCTTCCAAACCCAAAATCTCTTTCTTGTAATTTATGAATTGATCAATCCCAAAGAGAGGTGCTTGTTCCATTACCTTAGGATTTACTTCTTCTTGTGTATTTTCAGCTTGAAAGGAACATGACACTAGCAAATCCTCTTGAAAATTTTCTCGCTCATAAGCACAATCTTCTTTCACACAATCCAAAATCTCAAAATGGTATTCAACTTCTTTTTTTCATTTTCAGAACCAATGACTCAATTTGCCCAACTTCTTCATTGTCGTTCATTACCATATCATTTCTATAAGGAACTTGAATTGCTTGCTCAAATACTTGTTGTTCCTTGGAGAGTGTGTCAAGTATCCCTCCTAATTGATGGTCAAGGTCTTTAAAGGAGGCTTCATGACATCTTAGTGTAGTCTCAATATTTTGGACACGGACATCGGTTGCTTTAATAAAATTAGCTAACACTTTTGGCAACTGAAGTGCATCCTCTCCAAGTATCTCACCCTTTTGACATTCCTCTTGAGGTGCTTCCCAATGTTGTCCATCATTATTCCATAATAAGTTTGGGTAGCCCACTTTAATTGGATGATATGTGCTTTGCAACATGGATTGCTCCGCTATTGTGAAGTAACAATTGTATTAACTTTTTTACTTGAGAGCTTTCGACACGAAAAATATAGAGAAATGAGTGGATCAATCATCATTTAAGCTCCTTGCAAGAAAAAGTAATATATGACAAAAGAAAACAAAGGAGAATGATGGAAGAATAAGAAAGTGTGAAATAGAACAAGTGATAAATAGTTAAGATAGCAAAAGTGCAAAAGTATCTCTACACGCCTATTCCCCGGTAGCAGTGCCAAAAAAAACTTGACAACACCCCTTGTGTGTGACCCGCAAGTGCACCAGTTTGTCGAAGTAATAAATCCTAGGTTAGTGGGTATCATATCCACAAGGAATAGGGGACAAAAATACAAAGATTTCTATTTAACTAAGTGAAGATAAAAACAATGGTTGTGTTGATAAAAATGTAATGGAAACAAGAATAAAAGAAACAAGAAAGAGAGAAGCAGAAATAAATGAGATGTAAGGCAATTGATAGAAGTGGGGTACTCGGATATTGTTCCACCTAGGATAATTGCTTCAAGTGCAAAACCAACTATTATGTCTCCTAATTGATGCTCAATGAGTCATGGAAATCTTTAAACACATGGTCCCAAACCTAAGGTCAATCGTGACTAACTCTATACTATGCCCCAGTGGAGAAATCGATCAATCTCAATACCTCACGCTACGTAGAGTTGCAAGAAACTCTAGGGATTCCAAGTGATAAACCCTATTCCTATGTGTAGATCTAACCCTTTGGTCCAGGTGAAAGACTCCTAGTCATAATTAAGCCCTAGGCTAAATCACTTCAATGCTTCACTCTGTTGCACGTGCAACCAAGCCCCAGTAGAGTTCATCCCTTAGCCTTTCACTCCACTATAACCACAAAGAGCTCTTGGAACGTGGAGGTAGGATAAATCACATCAGAGGGGAAAGGGGACGCTCTGCTACCTCTTGACTAACCCTCTCGACCCTCTCTAATCTTGCATTGTTTAACCCTCATGGTGTGTCACTCACTCACAAAGGTTACCAATGTAGACTCTGAACCCTAGTGTCATTCTAAGGGAGAAATCATTCAACAAACATTCAAGATTGGAACTCAATTAAATACGTCAATAAAGGAAAACATAATAGAAGATTAATGAAACAAATACATCCTAGGGTTCACAAATCCAAGTACCCACTAGGGGTTTAGCTCTCCATGGAGCAAGTCACAAACAACAATGAAATAGAATGTAAAAACAAGCAATCCATAGAAAAGCCCCCTCGGTATGTGCATCGATGGTCTTGAGGAGTGTCCTCATCCTCTCCAAAAGTCCTCTTGTCCGGCTTAGGGCACACCTCACCGGATCGGTGCCGACGAAAGCTCCCCCAATAACTTTTTTCCAAGAGAAACGCGGTATTGAAGCCGTAGAACCTCTCCAAAAACCTTGCCAAAACCCCTCTAAAACCTAACCGTAAGCCTCTCAAAAGTTGGAGAAAAGGTGGAAAAGAAGATGCTGAAATCGGGCTGAAAAACGGCTTTAAATAGGATGAAATCAGGCATCCACATGGCCCTGAAGATTTTCCACACGCCCGAATAGATTCTCTGGAATTCTCATTTTTGGCTGGCTGTAAACAGTAACTACTACAGTAAATTGCTATAGTGCTTTGCTGCAGTGACCTGCCGAAAACACTCCTGAATCCAGTTTTCATCGAGGCAACATAAATAGGCACACATTTATGCCATAGATCGCGTCACTTCTTCAATAAATAGGTTCATTAGTGAAGATCTTGCTATCATTGCACAAGTTGGGATACGCAAATGTGAATGCCTTTGTGCCCTTCCAAATCATTGTAAATAACTTGAACGTATTGGAAGTTGGCATACATTCACGTATCTTCTATACTTTGCTATCATTAACGCGTTTGTTCCTTCCAAGATTTCATCAAACGGTGCATTCACGATCTACTTTGGCTTCTTTCTTCCATATTTAGCTTCACAACCCTATATGCGCAAAAGAACACAAATACACATGTATTAGCGCCAAAACTTGATAAAAGTAACGCTTATTGTAAGAGAAGAATACTTCGTATTGCTAATACATAAGCACTTATCATTGCCCGACCTATTAACGGGTTGGCAACCCGTTAAGCCACCCGTTAAGCTTCTCGGGAAGCCTTTATGGGTCCCTTGACTGCCGTCAAGGGAGCTGTAAAGCTTCCCTGAGGGCTTCACGGCCTACTTGCCAGATTGAGAAGCTCGGCAAGCCCCTCGGCCTAGCTTAGCGAGCGAAAATAGCCCATTAAGCGACCTGTTAAGCCAAAGAACACCCTCCAAACTTCTCCAAACTTTCATGCAATCAATAACCACATAACATACACTTAAAGCACATCAAATATAGCATGAAAACTCATCAAACATTCACCAACTCCATGAATAATCATCAAGAAACTTCAACCATGCATGAAATGATAACAATCAAATAACTACAAATGCATGAAAATATAAGAATAAACAAGCAAGCATGCATGAAATAAAGATGGTGATCAAGAAAGCATGAGACTCTAAGCAATGATGAATACAACACCACAAGAGAATGAGTACAAATTTGAAAGATTAAGGTCACAAGTAAGATGAGCATGAGTGTGAAGCATAAAAAAAGAGAAAAAATAAAGAAGCACACAACAACCAAGCACACAATAATACCAAAATAACAACACGAATGGAATGAAAACTTGGGTTTCCTCCAAAGAAATCACTTGTTTAACGTCATTAGTTCGATATACCTTCATTCTTACCTTCATGGTGGGTCAAATGGAGGAGAGTTACCTCCGGTTCTATCAAGCAAGTTGCATGAAAAGTAATGCTACAATAAAAGTGCTACAGTAAAATTACACATTCTTCATCCAGTAGACAAGCGTCTTCATGGTCATCAGCAAACCAGTCAACAAAACCTGAGACATTGCCGTTTCTCAAGTTCTTCGTACTACGATGAGTCACTTTACGAGTGTTGCTATAGTACCCTAGGCTCTAAAAATGCCTTTTTCGGTGTTGTTTTTTTCTTCTCTTTTTGAGTTGTCAAACTCATCTAGGCATCCTCGATGCACCGTAACACAAAAATAAGACCAATTAAAACCACACCAACAACAATAATTCATCGATATATACATAAATAGTGTAACAAGAATACATATAAAATACACACATTTAGATGTTTATCAGAGCCAATATCGAGTAACAATGGAAAGTGGGCAGGGAGTCAGAACGGTCAGAGAAGATAGCTTTATCTTTAGCCTTGGAAATCAAAGAAGGGAAATAACAAAAAGTGTTGAAGCATACCTTGAAATAACTAAAAAAAATTGAGTTCTTCAAGTAAAATTCCAAAGAATTAATCATAAGCCATGTCCCAAACAAGATACAAAAATAACATTTCCAATCATTTCTAAATAAGGCAGCAATCTGTATTTGGCTTTACAACATACCAAAAAAACCGATAGAAACATGCAAATACATGGTAGAATGTATGATAGCATCATAACCATATTATATCGATAAAAGAGCATACATAAATTCATGAATGAACTTTAAAAACCCTAATGCTAATGTGTAAATACTATTATCCACTTATAGACAATCTGCTCATAAAAAGTTGTTTCCACTCCTTCATGAGTTCCTCACCATACTCAGAGGTTGTTCCACCTAGCAAAAAAGAACATAACATATGAAAATGACAAAAACAACAAAATACAAAACATGACTCACACGATTCACCTAATTCGCATGAATCCGAACCGATTGGAATCAAATAATGCCCAATTTACCCAAAACAAAAACTAATGGGTTCTTGACACTAAAATCTATGATTCTATAGTATAGCTACAATAATATTCCTCATATTATAGTACCACAGAAGTTTCTATAGTAACAATTGAAAGGCTACAATACTTCTGCCAAAAAATAACTATTTTCACCGAGTTTTATTGCACCAAAACCAAAGATTTCTAACCAGAAATAAAGACACGAAGACCACAAACCCATTAAGATCATTTTGGATACAAACAAGCCCAAATCGGAAAAGATACAAAGGATTTTGGTTCTAGCCCTACAAACTAATCAAACAAAGAAAATAACGATAATTTTTACAAAATATCAAGGTAAAAGCATTCTACCTTGCTCAAGCAACAATTCCATAACTCGGATCGATAAAATTCGTGGCTAGAATTTCACTAATAAATAGTAAAAAACTCAGATAAATAGTGAACATTTGAAGAAAAAAGAAACGATGTAGAAAGTGAAGAAGAGAGAGAGAGAGAGAGAGAGAGAGAGAGAGAGAGAGAGAGAGAGAGACTAGCCTTCTCTTTCTCTTTTTCTTTTAAGGGAAATGAACAAAATTGCTATTTCGCCCCTAAGTAATAAAATAAATTGGAAAAGGACCAAATGACCCTTCGTTTTGGTCAAATTTCACATAAAAACTATTATGCCAATGTGTAAAAAGACCACTAATACAAAATGACAAATCTACCTTAAGAAGATGCATGAATGGCTAATGAGGGCCAAAGGCTAAATTAGGATCTGGTTTCACAAAAACTTATTGGGTTCTCAGTATGATAGCACTAAGATTATATATATAAGCTTCATTGAGTAGGAGAACAACTTCTGGGTTTGGTTTCCCAAGTTTAATGATAGTAAACTTGCGACGGCTGTCTACCTCACTTCATTAGAAGCTGTGACCTTGATGATAACTAGGAAGGTTGGATGATTCTTGGAAACTTAAAGTCATTAATAGAGTGAAAATTTTCCTTTGAAATCTACTTCGTGGTAAACTTCCTACATTTTCTTTTTTGTATGGGATAAATCTTTGCCCTACCTAGCTTTATCTCTTTTGTGGCTTGTATCTTGAAACAACTGATGACATTTTGTTGGAGTGTATCAAATCTGCTATTTGTTGGAGCATAGTGGCCTCTTTTGTAGGTTTCTTTTTAAATAGAATTTAAATTTGTGGGAGTGTATCAAATCTGCTATTTGTTGGAGCATAGTGGTCTCTTTTGTAGGTTTCTTTTTAAATAGAATTCAAAGCTTTTCAGATGGCAATTGGTTGCTAGCAGATTTAAGAATTCATATTGGTGACAAAA
Organism: Dioscorea cayenensis subsp. rotundata; assembly: GCF_009730915.1. Lineage (NCBI taxonomy): Eukaryota > Viridiplantae > Streptophyta > Magnoliopsida > Dioscoreales > Dioscoreaceae > Dioscorea > Dioscorea cayenensis. Next base: position 5,508,408 of record NC_052483.1, read on the forward strand.
ATTTAAAAACCCAGATAGCAAATTGTGCTTGGGGTTTTGGTGAGTAAGATGCAAGTTGAGGTTTAGCAATATCAAGCTCTAGTTTCAAACTATTGCTCTAATGGCCATCAATGAGTTAAAAATTTGTTATGACAATGGCCCAAATCTAATTGGAGAAGTCCAATATTACCCCCATCTTCCTTATAACAATGTTTTGTTTTTTATGCCTCTTAGGAAGATAAGGATTCTATAAATAGGTTAGGTTTTGTTTTGATTGTTGATTGGAAATATGTTATTTTACCAGGTTGTTGTTCTTCTAAAGCTTAATCTTATCTCCATACTGAGGTACTAGCATTACTTAAAGCCCTCAAAATTTGTAAAGAGAGACATATTGTAATGAATTGTAGATCAATTAATCTAGTATTAATGGAACAGTGAACTCAGCACCAGATTTCTCAATCTCTAGTTAGATTAACCGAGAATTAACAAATCTAATTCTCTAAAAAATGTAGAAATCAAGTTGTTCAATCAGTAAACAACCAACAATATAGCTAATCCATCAACTAAACACCCATCCATACTCAAGTTTACAATCAAACCACAAAAAAAGAGATTAAAAAGCAAATAAACACCAAATAATAATATTAAGCTCACAAAGCTATAGATCCATAAGAATCAGACTGGAAAATAGGAAAAATACTAGGAATAACTTCCCTCCTATCAGTCAGCTAGAGAAGATAACGGGATATGATAAATGCCTAAATGTATGTATTTTATACGTATAACTTTTGCACTATTCATGCATTCTTCAATTATTCAATGCCCTTTGTGTGGTTTAATAGTTTCTATTTGTGTTACAAGATTAGAAGAAGCATAGGTGAGTCCAAGAACATATTGAGGAAGAAATCTACACAAAAATGACATTTTAGGGCCTCAGGCAATGTAGTAAGCACTGTACCACAACGGGATGAAGAGTTTGCAAAGTCTCGGGTTTTTGTTGACCAGCAACTCGACGGTTATGAAGATGCCATAGAATTGGCTGAAGAATGCACAATACTGTAGCATTTTTAATATAGCGAGTTTCTTCGTAGCACTTCATGAGAATTTTTGGCGAAATCCCGAGGCTCTTAAGGGTTCCCCGACGCCCGTGAACCCGGGCACCGTGAAGCCATCCCCGAAAGCACATTAAAAGAGGGGTTAGGGCATCATTGAAGGGGTCTTTGGCCACCATTTCTCCGTCATCATCACCTAGGGCTTCAAGGAGGCTGGAGAAGGAAGATCTGAGAGGCTAATCCATGGGGAGAAGAGGAGGGCTATCAAAGAGAACATTAAGGAGCTTGCCAGCGCAGATCTGACTAGCTATCATCACCACCATCTAGTAAACATTTCAAGGGGGTTTCTTTGGTTTTGCTCATGTTTCATTTGTGCCTTGAAATCTTTCTTTTATTCATGTTGAACTAGACTCCCAAGATCATCGGGTGATAAACGTCTAAATGTACATATTTTATATGTATTTGTGCACATAATTATTGTATTTTATATATGAGCCGATGCCTTTTATATATACTGTAGTAACACTATAGCAGTTTGAAACATGAAAACTTGGCAAAATCTCTAAGTCTAGAAAACCTTACAGGCAAACTCACGGCTATGAAGACAACCACAAGCAATTCAGAGAGTAGCGATACTGTAGTAGTTTATTGTAGAAGTTTTACTATAGTAGCACTGTAGCAAATTACAAAAATTCTTTTCCCATTTTCTGAGCATCCTCATGGCCAGTATACCGTGAGGCCACCTGTAAGCCACCCTGAAGCCACTCTTTAAAATGATGTTTAGGGCATTTCTTTGAAGAAAGACACCCCCTTCTTGAAGCTCATCACCTCCATTACCGATCTAAGGAAGAAGAAGGGTTTTGAGGGCATTTTTTTACTGGTGGATTTGGCGAGCAAAGTGCGATTTGGAGCAAGATCTACTTCTAGGGCTTAGTTTTGAGAGGTTGAAGATGACGGGAAGCCACCCTTTTGAGTGGTATCTTTGGAAGCTTCTCCAGCCTCCATCTTTTGAGGGAGTTGTTTTATGGTTTATTTAGTTATTTTCAAGACTTTCTCTGTGTATTTTGTGACTATGAACAACTAAACCCCAAAGGTCACCGGATGTAGGTGAACCTTGGGGGTGAACTTGTGTTGTTTGGTTGTTTGATCTATTTATTGCATTTTGTCTTGGTTGTGATACATGTATGGTGTATTTGAATGCCTTGATATATCATGAGAACTCTGTGTATCAATTCTTAAGTAGTACTAGGTTGCATGACTATTGCCCTAGTATTAGACTCACTAAGCTTGGAAGGGATATATGTATAGGTATGTTGTGACAATCGGTATTTGTACCCCTCCATTTCTAAGGTTGTGTACTAACTTGTGTTTCAACCCTAGCCTGAGAAAACCGTCATTCCCGTTGCAATTGTAGGAGGATTTGGCTGGAAGAGATTCTGTATCCAATATTCGTACTGGGTTAGGGGGTCAATTGTAGTGACCATCGGGTTGGGCTAAACTAGGGTTGTCTCGATCTAACTAGCCAATTGCATGTTAGTTCTACCATCCTACACAGTTTAGTAACCCCTGAGGGGATCCTCATCCGTGACCACTTCCTTCCCTTGATTATTCCTCGTATTTTGCCTTTGTTGTTTGCATTCTATTTCCATTTACTTTGTTTCTTTGTATTCTCTCAATCACATTGCAATTGTAGGGTTAAACAACATTCTAAAGAGGAAGTAAGAGTAGATTCTCGAGCTCTTGGGAATACGACCCTCTCGTGTTCACACGAGAGGTATTACTAATGACCTATATACTTGTGGGATTGCACTAATCAAATCATGTTTTTTTGCTACCTGTTGCCGGGGACCCACGAGGAATACTCAGAAAACTTAGAGCGTGGTGATTTAACCATCGTTTTGTTTTGTGTTTTTCATTATTATATATATTTCATCATTTCTTCATTCATATTTTCTTTTCTTGTTTTTCTTCAATATCTAAGTCTTGACTTTAATTATCTTGTGAGGTACCCATCTTATGACACGAGCGAGTCAAGTGAACTTAGATTGATCCCGATGACAAGATTGAAAGGACATTGCATCAACGATTGAGAGAAGTGGCTGAAAGTTCAAGACAACAAGAGATTCAGGTTGAGTGTAGTGAACCTTGGTCAGTGGCCGAGCCTAGGGAGGACATTATCGAGTTATGAGAGGCCACAGTTCATTGGAGAGGAATTCAGTGTGCACGCTCCTACTATGCCAGCATACAATTTTAAGATTAAGGCAAGCACAATAGGAATGGTCTAGAATTCAGTTTAGTTCGATGGGTTAGCCGAGGAAGACACACATGCTCATCTATCTCGATTCCTCCAGATCTATTCCATTTTTCAAGATTAACTCGAGTGTCGACAGCGCCATAAGATTGAGATTGTTTCCATTCAATCTAAGAGGAGCAGTATATAGATGGCTCACTTCTTTAGCTCCTTGGTCCATTACCATGTAGAAAGAGATGTGGAGAAATTTCTTGCCGGATATTTTTCTACACGAGTAAGGCAGCGAGATGGAGACAGGAGATTTCATTTTTCAGGCAAGGGGACTCTAAAACACTCTTTGAGGCACATGAATGGTTCAAGGATCTATTATGCAAGTGTCCTTATCAAGGATTCCCTACATGGATGAGAGTGCATATGCTATGTAATGGGCTAAAATATGCTACAAGGTAGCTCATCGACACTGTAGTAGGTGGTTCATTGAGTAGCAAACTTTATGAAGTGGCCGAGAAATTATTCCAAGATATAGCTAGGAATGAGTGCCATTGGAGCACTAGACAAAGGCCCCAAGAGCAGCGAGGGCTTTTATGAGGTATGACACGACCGAATATGCATGTAAACCGCAAGTGCACGAGTTTGTCAAAAGTAATAAAATCCGGTGAGTTGGGTATCGTATCCACAGGGGAGTAGGGAGTAGAAACACTTAAATTGTTTATTAACTAAGTGAAATGTGAATAGTGATTTGTGTGACTAGATGTAATGCAAACAAAAGTAAAAGAGACAAGAGAGAGAGCACAAGTAAAAGGAGAGGTAAGGCAATCGATATAGATGGGGGTACTCGGATATTGATCAGCCTAGGACAATCGTTTCAAGTGCAAAAATCCTCTATTATGCTTTCCTAACTAATGCATTAATGAGTCATGGAGATCCTTTAATACACGGTCCCAAATCTAAGGTCAACCATGCCTAACACTATACATGTCCTAGAAGAGAAATTGAACAATCTCTCAACCTCACACTCGTATAGAATTGCAATGAGTTCTAAGGATTCTAAGTGATAAATCCTCTTCCTATATGTAGACCTAACCCTTTGGTCCAGGCGGAAGGTCCCTAGCCACAATTAAGCCCTAGATGCTAAAATCACTTCAACGCTTCACTCCATTACACTTGCAACTAAGCCCCAGCGGAAGGTCATCCTTTAGACCATTCACTCTACTATGACTGCAAAGAACTTGAGGAATTAGAGGTAGAATAAATCACACCGGATGGGAAAGGGGACGCTCCGCTACCTCTCAACTCACCCTCTTAACCCTCTCCAATCTAGATTTGTCTAACTCCCATGGTATGTCACTCACTGACAAGGGTTGCTAACAAGAACTCTCAACCTTAGTGTCACTCTAAGGGAGTATTTATACAATCAAAGCATTCAAGATTGGAACTCAATAAAAACATCAATTAATGAAAGCATAATAACAAGGTTCAATGAAACGAATACATCCTAGGGTTCACAATCCAAGTACCCACTAGGGGGGTAAGCTTTCCATGGAGCTAATTACAATCAATGAAATCGAATGTAAAAGCAATAAATCCATAAAGAAACCCCTCGATAGTCATGACGGCAGTCTTGTGGAGAGTCCTCTACTCGTCCAAAGGTCTCTTTGTCCGGCCTAGGATACACCTCGCCGGATCGGTGACGATGAAAGCTCTCCCACTAACCTTCTTCCAAACAGATGCGCGATGTCGTAGCCATAGAACCTCTCCCAATCCCTAGCCAATACCTCTCAAAACCCTAGCCACAACCATCTCTCAAGTTGGGGAAAAGATGGAAAAAGAATCCCCGAAATCGGGGCTAAAATCAGCTTTTTAAAGGGTTAGAATCGAATCCACACACCCACGTGAATATTTCACATGACCCGTGTGTAATTAGCATGCGGGCATGTGGAATTTCCACGCCCGTATGGCTTCTCTAGAAAACTCCTTCTTGATTTGGGTCGTGAACGCGTACACTTTCGATGCTGCTACGGTGTTACTACGGTGCTCTGCTATAGTACCCGATCCAAAACACCGCCTAAAACCATGCTTTTGTCGAGGTAACATAAAGCGGGCTACGTTTATGTTGTGAGATCGCTTTACTTCTTCAATGAACGACCGCGTTGGTGGAGATCTCGTTACATATGCACAAGCCAGAATACTTAGAATGTGACTGCTTTTGTGCCCCTCCAAATCATTGTGCTAGCTTGAATACAAGGAGGTTGGCATCACAGTCTAGCATCTTGAACCTGACTTATGTCTTCGCGTTTGAAACTTCTCAAGATTTCCTCCAAAATGAGTGCGATCACAATCTACATTGGCTTCTTTCTCTAAGATTTGGCTTCACAATCCCTATATGCATGAAAGTAACATAAATACACACATACTAGTGTTAAAACCCGATAAAAAGTAATGCTCATCATAAGGAAAGAATAATTAGCATTCTTATCTCACAAGTACTTATCAAACTCCCCGACACATAAGCTTTTTGCTTGTCCTCAGGAAAAAAAATTAAAACAACGTATGAATAGATGAAGGAAATATTGGAAGTGCTTGGCCTTAGGTTCAACAAAGCATGCAAAGAGAGCATTCTACAAGTAAGCGAAATTTCAACACTAAATATGGAAAATCAATGCTCTAGCTAAAAACTTGAATCGAAAAGGACATCAAACCCGAAATCGTGTAAGTGTGTGAACTTACTCAAGTCAACCCAAATTATACTCCTGAAAGTTCTACATAAAAGGGACTTATTTATCTACAAGTGGTAACAAAAATTCAAAAAAAGGGTAGTAGCTTCACACATCCTCTAAGGTAGCCCTTTCCAAAACATCCTCTATGGTGGCTTTCACACTTTCGAGGTGGTAGGTCTTTCTACCGGGGTGGTAGCTTTCACACATCCCATGAGATAGCTCTTTCTCTCATTAGGGCATAACTAATATCCGACTTATGAGAGTAGCTTCATACATTATAGGTGGTAGCTCTTTCCACGCAACAAGCACAATTACACAACAAAACTATTTTGTTCTTTCTTTTCATTTTTCCATTTTTTTTTCAGCAAAATAACATAAGAAACAAAACTAAAACTAGTCCCTTTAACATGAAACTTGAGTTTCCAAAAAATTTAAAGAGTGAGTAGTGCACAGATGTCAATCGGGCAAAAATTCCTAAACATTCAAGTAAGAACTAGAGCATGAGAACATTCAACGTTAAAAATTCTTCTATACTCAAGAATAGAATCATTACAACTAAGGTATATCGCCATTGGCTATGTGAGCATATATAACAATCAAGACTAATATAAAAATTATGTGCACTATGAAACTCCCCCCCACACTTAAGTTGTACATTGTCCCCAATGTACACATGCAAGCTCACTCAAAATGTAAATCAATGAAGAATAAATGTGGGAGAAGCAATCAAAACAATACTTCCCTAACACCTAGTGTTGCATTTGATGGAGCTAATTCATTGGGAGTGGTGTTCCAACGGGTTGTGAAGCATACACGACCAAATGCCAAAGCATCTTGGCCGTGTCTATGATAAGTTCTCAATTCCCATGATGACAAGACCATCTGCACGCATACACGAGGGGGTTCAATAAAGCTCAATAAAACAAAAGTAGCTCAAGTAAATAAAAGATAGAGAAATGAAAACAACTCGAGACAACAAAATGAAAAATAAACTCAGAAGGAAAGTCCTTTCTGAGTATACAAGTCAAAAATGAAATGTAAAAAGTAAATAAATGAAAAACGAAATCAAGTGTCAGTGTTGTCAGGTCTCTGCTCCGCTATTGCTGCTGGTGCTAGATCAAAGGGTACCAGTAGAGGTGGTGATGGTGATGCTAGAGGTGCCTGAGAGGGGCGGGGTCACATCTCAAATGGTAATCTCGTGTCTCGCTCCAGCAACTGCTGTATGACGTCGAACCATGCCATGAACTCTGTGTGGTTTGTGATCTGTGTAGTACGAATCTCAGCCACATCCTGCTGCAATATCCCTACAGTACTCTCGAGCCTCTCAAAATGATCATGGGCTTGAGTCAGAGAGAAAACCAGCTCTGGTGGGGGCTCATGCGCTGGAAGGGTCGCCTCTGTCTATTCTCGCTCCGGTTGTGGCTATAAAGCTGGCTGAGACCCCTCTGCTGCGGCTTCCTCGGACACAAATGGTTCTGGTGGGGGCATGTTCAACACATAAACACCATCGTGATATTTCCTGATCATAGCCATGAGCCCAATAACTTGCGCCAACTACCCACAGATAGTAATTCCTCGAACTCATCAGCCATGTCATTTGCTCGTTGTACTTCCCTAAGTGAACTCACGTCCGGGAATCGTGTCTGACCGAACTTACGCTTCGCTAGTTGCTCAAATCGAGTTCGATGTTTGGGAATGGTAAATTCCATGCTTTCTGGTTCAGGAGTAGGCTCTCTAGAACGCTTACCAGCTATTCTCTTTGATCAGAGGGCCATACCTACATGTATTGGAGAGGAGATCAATCAGATTCATAAATAGTCTAATACTGCAGGATTCCACACGGTCGTGTGGAAATTCCACACGCCTGTGTGGATTCACGGGGCATGAAAACCGCACGACCCCTGTGAGGAAAACCCAAAAATACAACTCTCCCTCACTCCTACAGCTCATTAAAAACATATCACAACAATTTAGCATGAAACCGAGGCACATTTGCCAGTTTAATCAAAGAAAATCAATTAGAATCAAATAAGGGTGTCATTAAGATAAAACAAGGGTTTACTGATTAGATGAAACTAAAAAACTTTGAAATCGTCGAGAATCTCAAATTATTAACTCAAAATCAATGCTGGGAGGTCGGGAGAATGCTGGAGAGTGTTTTCTAAGTGGTTGAAGGTGTGCTAAGGAGAGAGGCTTATAAGATTTATAAAGAAGGCACCCAGCTGGTGTGCTTTCACACAAGAGATTCACGGGAGCGGACGCACACCCTTGTGCGCTCTCAGGAAAATACTTCAACTTCTCTGAACGCAACCCCACGGGCGTGCGGAAAATACCCATGCCTGTGCGCCCGACCTCTGAGGGCGCCCGCATGCGCTTGTGGCTTCTCTGTCCAACCGAGAAGAACCGCCAAGTGTTTTGCACGCCCGTGCGGAAATTCTGCACGGGCATGGACATTCACAGGCCCAACTCACAGGGGCAACCGCACGCCCCTGTGTCTTCTTGGGATGGAGAGAGCTCATCTGTAGGAAAACACATGCTTGTGCGGAAGTTACCCACGGGCATGCAAAAATCGCAAGATCACTCACAGGGGCAGCCGCACGCCCCTGTGCCTTCTCTGGATGAGCTCGCAATACGACTCCACGGGAGTGCAGAAATTCCACACACCCGTGTGTTTCTTCTGGACGACTTAGATAACTCTGCAGGGTCTGCAGAAATTTCCTGAACATGTTTACACATTCAAAGGCTGCTCTTTTATGCAATATACACCAGCGGAAAACATTAAAAACAAGCTCAAATGACTTAAACTTCGCCGAATCCTCATGAAAACACATGATGACATTAAAATCCACAATACAGTACACAGCAGAAGCATCTAAAAATCAAATCAAGACACCAACACTCAATAAGTTATTCATGCAAAAACTAAACTATCAACTAAGAAAAAAAGTAAACACTTGGCTTGCCTCCCAAGAAGCGCTTGTTTTACGTCACTAAGCTTGACGTACCTCATCCTTATCTCACGGGTGTTCGTGAAGGAAAAATACTTCCTTAACGGCCTTACTAACCTCTCCTCCATAGTACGGTTTCAGCCTGTGTTCGTTTACCTTAAGTGTACCCTTCTTCGGATAGGTAATCTCAACAGCCCCATGAGGGGAAACTTTGGTCACTGTATAAGGGCCAAACCATCTAGATTTGAGCTTCCCCGGAAATAACCGTAAATGAGAATTGAATAACAACACCTGATCACCCACTTTGAACACCTTCGGATTTTTAATATGCTTGTCATGCCATTTCTTAATTCTTTCCTTATAAATCCTTGCATTCTCATATGCTTTCATCCTCCATTCATCTAGCTCATTAAGATGTAGCATTCTTTGCTCCCCCAACTTGTGCAAGTCAAAATTTATGGCCTTGATTGCCCAGTATGCTCTATGCTCCAACTCCACAGGCAAGTGACATGATTTTCCAATGACCAAATTATAGGGAGTGGACCCTATTGGCATTTTGTAAGCTGTTCTATGAGTCCAAACTGTGTCATCTAACCGTTCCGACCAATCCCACTTTCCTTGTTCCACAGACTTGGTTGAGATCATCTTGAGCTCTCTATTCGTAACTTCTACTTGACCACTCATTTGTGGGTGATAGGGGTAGCAAGACGATGATGCACCCCATAGAGCTTCAATACTTTCGTGAGTTGTGAATTGCAAAAAAATGAGTCACTCAATCGCATATGATGATTCGTGGGGTTCCAAACCGAGCAAACAACCTCTTCAAAAAAATTTACTACCGTTCTAGCATCATTTGTTGGAAGGGATTGAGCTTCCACCCATTTAGAAACATAATAAACTACCACTAAGATGTATTGATTACCATTAGACTTCGGGAATGGTCCCATGAAGTCAATTCCCCATACATCAAACACCTCACAAAATTGCATCGGATTTTTGAGGCATCTCATCTCTTCGTGATAGATTTCCAAACCTCGACAATTGTCACATCGAAGAACAAACCGATGGGTATCCCGGAATAAAAGTCGGACAATAAAACCCGGCGGCCAGAACTTTCTCAGCGGTTCTGCTCGAAGCATAATGGCCCCCAACGGGACTCGAATGATAATGTGCAAGAATGCTCCAACCTTCCTCCCTAGATACACATCATCGAACCATATGGTCGGCGCAAAATACGTAACAAGTAAGGATCATCCCAAAAAAATAGTTCTTTAAGTCATCGAAAAAAACTTTTTTTCTTCTGCTGAAAACTGAGGCCTTGCTTTAGTACCTTTCCCAACAAATAGTTTGCAAAATCTGCGAACCATGGAGTACCTTCTGACTCTGACTCCTGTATTGCATAGAAATATTCTTCAGGGAAAAAATCATTGATCTCCTTGCTTGCTGGTTCTTGCCCCTCACACCCTTCTAATCTTGAAAGATAATCCGCAACCACATTTTCAGTTCCCCTCTTGTCTTTTATTTCCATATCGAATTCTTGTAACAATAAAATCCACCGAATCAACCTTAGTTTTGCGTCAGCTTTATTCATAAGATAATGTAGTGCTGAGTGATCTGTGAATACTGTCACCCTCGATAGAATGAGGTACGGTCTGAACTTGCCAAAAGTGAACACCACTGCTAATAATTCCTTTTCAGTAGTTGTATAATTCTCCTGAGCACTTGTGAGAGTCTTGCTAGCATAATAAATTGGATGGAACTTCTTGTCTTTCCTTTGTCCCAAAACTACTCCCACAGCATAATCACTTGCATCACACATGAGCCCAAAGGGTTCATTTCAATCCGGTATTGTCAGAATTGGTGCTTGCACTAATTTTTCCTTCAACAAATCAAATGCACTTAGACAATCATTCCCAAAGTCGAAAGGAGCATCTTTTTCTAGGAGTTTAGTCAATGGTTGTGTGATCTTCAAGAAATCCTTGATAAACCTTCTGTAAAACCCTACATGCCCTAAGAAACAGCTGACCCCTTTCACATTTGTAGGTGGAGGAAGCTTTTTGATCACCTCCATCTTTACCTTATCCACCTCTATTCCCCGCTTGGGAAATCTTATATCTAAGGATAATGCCTTCTTGGACCATGAAGTGACATTTCTCCCGAGTTGAGGACGAGGTTCGTTTCTTCACATCTCACTAGCACTCTCTCCAAATTCTTTAAACATTTGTCAAAAGAGTCTCCAAATAACGAAAAATCATCCATAAATACCTCCATAATGTCTTCCAAACGATATCATCAAAAAAATGGGCTGTCATACGATTGTTGGAATGTGGTCGGTGCATTACACAACCCAAAAAGGCATTCTTCCGTAAGCAAAGGTACCGTAAGGACAAGTAAATGTGGTCTTCTCCTGATCTTCAAGAGCTATGGGGATTTGAAAATATCCCGACATGCCATCGAGGAAACAATAAAATTGATGCCCTACTAAACGTTCCAACATTTTATCAATAAATGGCAATGGGAAATGATCTTTTCGAGTGGCGTGATTTAATCTTCTATAATCGATGCAAACCGACCCATCCTCAGAATCGTCCTCGTTAGAACCAACTCATTCTTTTTCATTCATCATAACCGCTCATCCCCTTTTTTTAGAACCACTTGAGTTGGACTCACCCATGCACTATCGGATATGGGGTAAATAATCCCTATATCTAGGAGCTTCACTACTTCTGCTTTAATGACTTCCTTCATGTTTGGATTTAGTCTTCACTGCGGTTGGATTACAGATTTGTAGTCATCTTCCATTAATATTTTATGAGTGCAAAAGGACAAATTTATGCCCCTGATGTCTGAAATCTTCCACGCAATAGCCGACTTATGCTTTTTCAACATGCTAACAAGCTTATCCTTTTGCTCCACAGACAAGTTCAAAGCTACAATCACCGAAAGTTTAGATTCTTCCATCAAGAAGGCACACTCCAAGTGTGCTGGCAAGGTCTTAAGCTCTATGGTTGGTGGTTCATCAATTGATGGACGTAACCTACTCTCCTTTAACCTGTCAATTTCCTCAAACTTGTTAGTTTCCTGCTCAAATTTATTCTTCCCTTCTTCCACTTGTGAATGTATTTCTGTATGGTCTTCAATGACTATCGATGCATTCAATCCACAAATCTCCCCTACCGACAATAACACACCCACAGAGAAAAGTTCACGCCTTTTGTTCATAATAAGACGAGTCAAACTCATCGAGGACTTTCTCCAAACTTTCTTCTAAGTGATTACTCATCGATGCCAATGTAGATCTCTCAAATTGATCTAGCATACTATTTAGTTCACAATCTCACTCTTGAATTCTGGCAATGTACTATTCAACTGATTCTTCAATAAAATGTTGAATAGTATCTGGCTCTTGCAAGAGATAGCACGGTGTGTAATGTACTACAAACACTTGAACTTTTTGCTCTAAGTTTTCAACCATTCCTCTGATAGTGTCGAATAACTCGGGCATGTCAATCATTTTTCTTTAATCAAGGAAGAAGAAAACAAATCAGAACGATGATAGAAAATGAGATGTGAAATAGAATAAATAAACGAATAGCTAAGAAAACAATGTTCAAAGTATCTCTAAACGCCTACTCCCCCAAAGCAATGGCGCCAAAAAAACTTGACACAACCGAATATGCGGTAAACCACAAGTGCACGGGTTTGTCGAATTAATAAAAATCCCATTTGAGTGGGTATCGTATCCATAGGGAGTAGGGAGTAGAAACACTTAAATTGTTTCTTAGCTAAGTGAAATTTGAATAGTGATTTGTGTGACCAGATGTAATGCAAACAAAAGTAAAAGAGACAAGAGAGAGAGAGAGAGAGAGAGAGAGAGAGAGAGAGAGAGAGCACAAATAAAGGAGAGGTAAGGTAATTAATATAGATGGGATACTCGGATATTGATCCGCTTAGGACAATCGTTTCAAGTGCAAAAACCCTCTATTATGCTTCCTAACTAATGCATTAATGAGTCATGGAGATCCTTTAATACATGGTCCCAAATCTAAGGTCAACCATGCCTAACCCTATACATGTCCCGGAGGAAAAACTGAACAATCTCTCAACCTCACACTCGTATAGAATTGCAATGAGTTCTAGGGATTCCATGTGATAAATCCTCTTCCTATATGTAGACCTAACTCTTTGGTCCAGGCGAAAGGGCCCTAGCCACAATTAAGCCCTAGATGCTAAAATCACTTCAACGCTTCACTCAATTGCACTCGCAACTAAGCCCCAGCGGAAGGTCATCCCTTAGCCCATTCACTCTACTATGACCGCAAAGAACTTGAGGAATTGGAGGTAGAATAAATCACATCGGAGGGGAAAGGGGATGCTCCGCAACCTCTCAACTCACCCTCTCAACCCTCTCCAAGCTAGATTTGTCTAACTCTCGTGGTGTGTCACTTACTCACAAGAATTACCATTAAGAACTCTCAACCCTAGTGTCACTCTAAGGGAGTATTCATACAATCAAAGCATTTAAGATTCAAACTCAATAAAAACATCAATTAATGAAAGCATAATAACAAGGTTCAATGAAACGAATACATCCTAGGGTTCAAAGTCCAAGTACCCACTAGGGGGTTTAGCTCTCCATGGAGCTAATTATAATCAATGAAATCAAATGTAAAAGCAATAAATCCATAGAAAACCTCCTCGATAGTTATACTGACAGTCTTGTGGAGAGTCCTCTAGTCGTCCAAAGGTCCATTTGTCTGGCCTAGGATACACCTCGCCTAATCGGTGCCGACAAAAGCTCTCCCACTAACTTTCTTCCAAACGGATGCGCGATATCAGAACCGTAGAACCTCTCCCAATCCCTAGCCAATACCTCTCAAAACCCTAGCCGTAGCCCTTTCTCAAGTTGGGGAAAAGATGGACAAAAAAGAATCCTGAAATCAGGGCTGAAATCGGCTTTTAAAAGGCTGGATTCAGGAATCCACACGCCCCTGTGAATATTTCACACGGCCCGTATGGAATTAACGCACGGGCATGTGAAATTTCCACATGCCCGTGCGGCTTCTCTGGAAAACTCCTTCTTCGGCTGGCTTTGAATAGTACCTGCTACAGTATTTTGCCACAGTGTTGCTGCAGTGCTCTGCTACAATACTAGTCCGAAACACTCCCGAAACCATGCTTTTGTCAAGGTAACATAAACAGGCACACGTTTATGTCGTAGATCACTTTACTTCTTCAATAAATGACCGCGTTGGTGGAGATCTCATTACACATGCACAAGCCGGAATACTTAGAATGTGACCGCCTTTTGTGCCCCTTCCAAATTATTGTGCTAGCTTGAATACAAGGAGGTTGGCACACATTCTAGCATCTTGAACCCCGACTTATGTCTTCGCGTTTTAAACCTTCTCAAGATTTCCTCCAAAATGGTGCACTCAGGATCTACATTGGCTTCTTTCTCTAAGATTCGGCTTCACAACCCTTTATACATGAAAGTAACATAAAGACACACATATTAGTATTAAAACCCAACAAAAGTAATGATCATCATAAGGAAAGAATACTTCGCATTCTTATCACACAAGCACTTATCAAGGTGAATGATACTACTACTTTGGCACGAAAAGTGGATGCTTTGACCAAGAGTGTCATGGACAACAACATATTAGCTGCCAAGATTGAAGCTTTTAACACGTAGATTTGATCAATTTATGCGTGGATCCGCTTAAAAATCCTAAAGGCAGTGATATCATGTGAAGCCTGTGGTGCTGGGCATGCAACCTTACAATGTCCCATCTTTATTACCCCCTTAATTCCAGTGGAGACAGTAGACTATGTTGGGGGAGGACCAAGAGGACCGGAAAATCAATACGGCAATACTTATAGCTCGGGGTGGAGGAACCATCTGAACCTCTCTTGGAATCAAGGTCAGTCACAACATAGGCCTCCACTACTTTAGGGAAGTCAGTATCAAGCCCCTCCGCAACAAGAGAGGAAGTACACCACTGAGGATGTCTTGGCCAAATTCATGATCAACACAGAGGCAAGGTTTGTGAATGTGGACAAAAGGCTTGATGAATTTGGCATAGTGTTGAGAAATGTCCAAGCTTCTATTTAGTCTCTCGAGAATCAGGTTGTATAGCTTGCTAGGGCACACTCTGAATACCCCTTTGGTAGTTTGCCAAGTAACACTGAAAGCAACCTAAGGAAACATTTGAAAGTTGTCACAGTAAGAAGTGGGAAACCGTTAGGAGGCAAGGGCCAAGGAGAGCCCAAGTACCTCTAATAAAGGGGTAGCCGTTCAGGGAAGACCCTAACTCAAGTGAAGATGCAAGTAAAAAAGAATGAGAAGAAATCTGATGAAGATGTTCCTAAATCTCCAATTCCAGAGGGGATTGAGTATAAACCTGTAGTGTCGTATCCCTCAAGGCTCAAGAAAGAATAGGAAGATGCTCAATTTAAAAAGTTCCTCAACATCTTCAAGCAACTTCACATTAACATCCCCTTGGTTGAAGCTCTCTCACAGATGCCCAAGTATGCTTAATTTATAAAGGATCTCCTCACCAACAAGAGAAAAACTAGAAGACTTGGAGACTGTGACTCTATTTGGGAATTGCTTTGTCAGGATCCAAAAGAAACCGCCCAAGAAACTCACCGATCTCGGCAAGCTTTCATCATCCCCATGGTGATCGTGGAAGGAATGCAAGAAAAATGCTCTAGATAATTTTGGGGCTAGCATAAATGTGATTCCATACAACTTGTTCTTGAAGCTAGGATTAGAAGATCTGAGGCCCACACGAATAACACTACAGCTTGCAGTCGTTCAGTGCGAAGACCTCGAGGAGTAGTTGAGGATATTCTCGTGAAAGTTGATAAGCTCATTAATCTAGTGTACTTCATAATTTTTGATGTGGATGATGATGTTGAAGTCCCTTTGATTCTCAGATGTCCATTCCTTAACACTTCGAGTGCTTTAATTGATGTCAAGGGAGGCAAGATGACCTTGAGAGTTGGAGATGAACATGTGTTCTTCACCCTCCCCGAATCAATGAAACACACACTTGATTATGATGATACTTTATATTTTACTGATAATATTTATTTAATCATTTCTGATTGTGTGTAGGAGGTTCTGACTCTAAATACTTTGGACGAGTACTTGGATGTGATCGAGATCAATGAAGTTGAAGATAAGACCTCCACTCCTCCACCAATACAACAAGTGGCCCAAGTGAGAAGTAACTCACCACCTCGTGGCAAGAAGAAGATAACTTTGATGAGGATGTGGAGGAAAATACAAGAAAAACATAAGAAAAGTGTGGATGTCACCATGTTGCCACCCGAGAGGTAGATTGCTTGTAGTCTAAGAACAAAGGTAAGTTCAAAGTTTTTTCATATCTTTCGATGAATTTACAGGGTAGCAACACTTCATCGAAGAATGGAGGTGACTCTCCCCGCTTTGTCCCACCATGATCATGAGGTAAAATGAATCAAGCTAACGATGTTAAAACAAGCTTTTTAAATTCAATGCACTTTCATTTTTGTATTCTTTGAGTGGTTAGTGTTCTCATTTTCATCTTCTTTGAGTGTGTAGTGGTTCATGTTCTTAGTTAATGTTCATGTTTTTAGTCATTTTTGTTCATCGCTTTTTACTTAACTTTTTCATGCATGTTGTTATGATGCCTTGAGTTATTTGATGTTTTGATGCCATGAGAGTTAATTCTTGAGTATTTATGTGCTTAATATGACTTTGTTTTTCATTGTTTTTTTAGGGTTTTGAGGAGGTTATATTGATGCAAAACTGGAAATAACCTATTTTTTTGGACCGTGAGAGTGCCCTTAAACAATTCAGAGGGCTCTTGCGGGTGCCCTTGTGCCCGCAAGGGCACCCGCAACTGAGACAGAGGCACCTCATGGGTGCCCTTGCTCCCGCAAGAGTACCCATGAGCATTTTAGAAACACCTCACGGGTGCCCTTGCACCCACAAGGGCACCCGAGTGAGGGACTTAAGGGGTCCCTCACTCATCTCTCATCTCTCATTCTCACTCTCTCCTTTTTTTTTCTCTCATTTCTCTTCCATTTCTCCACCAAATCTCCTCATTCTTTTTGCTTGAGATCACTCTCCTCTTTCTCTAAACTTGTTTTGTGAAGAAATTTTGAAGATTAAACACTCTTTTTGGGCTGATTTGAGCACTTGAATCTCTCCATATACTCTAGGGCAAATGTAAACTTTTTCATCACTCCATCCTTTGGTTTTTTTAATGGCTTTGTGGGGTGGATTTTTTTCAGGATTTTTGGGTCTCTTTGGTTGCTAAAACAAGTGTGGAATGATTCTTGATGATTATAAATATTCTTGGCCATCTTTACAAGCAAAACTCTTGCAAAAATGTTTTTTTCAGGTTTACTGTAGCACTGGCATTTTTTTCACTAGTTTTTCATTCCATTGAGCTTTATTTTTTGCTTGTAACTTGGTTTAATGGCGTCTTCTTTCTCTTGTAGACATGCAGGTTAAGAAGGTAGCTTACAAAATGAGCTAGGAGGGATCGTTCTCCTCCTCCCGATGAGCCAAGGTTTTTCAAGAGAAGATCATAAGACAAGATTTGCACTTTTTATCATGAAAATGGTTTGGTACCATCCGGAGGATCAATTGGGACATGTTGAAGATGTTAGAATTGGATGGTATCATCTTGGAGCTTATTTCTCATAATGGGTGGGATAGATTGTTCTCCATTGAAGAGCCCACCCTACAAATAACTCACCTTGGAAGTGTTGAGCACCGTTGAAGTTGTAAAGCATTGTCCGTTCACTCACCAAGCAAGTTCTATCTCTTTTCGCGCATTTGGGAAGAAGCATCGAGTGACTCAAGACCAATTGGGTGTTCTTTTGGGACTCTATATGGATGCATACAAGCACACACACCCGAGTTCAAAGCCCTACCTCATGACTTCCTATACCCCTTGACAAGTGAGACATATTGAAACTCCATTGCAAGTCGCTTGAAGACAAGGAAGGCCTCCCAGTTGTTGAACCCTGCTCATCACCATATACATGCATTATTGACTAGAGGCATCAGGGTTGATTGGACTCGACTGGGGTGGTTTCACGCATGGACTTATTGATGCTTTATAGCATTCTTAAGCGCTACCCCCTCCAAAGGGGCATCTTCTCGTGGAGGTCCTAGCACATCAAGGGCAGTTTGTTCACCTTGGAGCTATCTTCGCCGGACCATATATTACACGGATGATAAAAGGTATGGATCTTATTAAGCGCACCTAAGGTATGATAGTCATCGGTGCCATTGTCCCGCTTTGGGATGCGGACACTTGCATGCATTGGCATAGTTGAGAAACAACAAGGTATTAACCAACTTGTCTCGGTATCAAGGAACAAATGTACAAGACCCCGATCCTTCACACGAGGCAGACACAGCTTCTAAGTCTAAGTTTGAGTCTGAGTCTGAGCTTGAGCATGATTTCAGGGAGATTAGACCTTCACTTGAAGCAAAATTTAAAGAATTATGTACTGAGGTCTACCAACAGTTGCAGATTCTTGAGAGAGGATATAGAGACTTAGCTACATCACTGAGTCGCATTGAGAGAAGCACCGCTAAGATCCTAGCATTTGTGCCCAGCTCATCATCATCAATTGACACCATATATGCAGCTACCACTTGCGTGGCATCATCACTTCCACCGAACCCATAGGCTCACAGTACACTTGGACATCTCTTTGTTTCTGTTTCTTTATTTGTGTATCTTGATCATAAATTGTATTTTGTTATTGTAGCTTGTACTGTTGAGTTAGTAATGATTCAGTCCCTACTAAACTCTGTTTGTGTTGATGGATCCTTGTCCATACGTTCATCTTTATTACTTTTACTTCTGGAGTTATGATAAGGTTTTTGTTGCTTTAAGGACTATTGTTAAGGATGCTTCACACTCCATGACCTTATTGCACTGTTTACCCTACATCCAGATCCACTTGTCATACATTTCATCGATTGACTGGGAAATTTTCTTAACTCCATCTTCTTGTACTTATTGCATATTTCCCACCCTGTTCTGCTGACATATGTATAGTAGGGACAATGTACAACTTTAGGTGTGGGGATGGAGTATTTTACTTTGTTGCATGCTTGAACTACCTATGATAGCTATGATTTCTTGTTAAGGACTTCCTAGCTTAGTAGAATGATAGTTATGAGTTGTACTTTATCTATGCTTGAAAGTTGTTCTGTTTCATCTTTAGTACACCTTTATACCTGTTCAAAATCACTTTCACCTTGTACAATCCAACCAATCCATCATAACGATTTTGGCAATAAAATGTTAAATTCTATCTTCAATACTCTTTTAAGAGCTTTGGTTCCTTTATTGTTTTCTCTAGCCTTAAGTGAAGTATTGTAGTGTGGTTTTTACTAGGGGACATGAGATACAGTATATACATGTGAAAAAAAAATTGAGTCTATGACAGTATTCCTCTGCTAGTTTAGTAGGAATGCTTCTATGTAGACTTTAATCGAGTAGGTTGGGTGGCTCTTATGCCTAATCAGCATGTGCATCCTTTAGAAAGATTGTAAAATTTTTTGGTGCATGATAAGTACTTGTG
Source organism: Dioscorea cayenensis subsp. rotundata (assembly GCF_009730915.1). NCBI lineage: Eukaryota > Viridiplantae > Streptophyta > Magnoliopsida > Dioscoreales > Dioscoreaceae > Dioscorea > Dioscorea cayenensis. The sequence continues at coordinate 5,527,963 of NC_052483.1, forward strand.
TGATATGAATGCGAAGCATTCTTTTCTTATGTTAAGCATTACCTTTCTCGGGTTTTTACACTAATATGTGTGTTTTTATGTTACTTTTATGCAGGTAGGGTTGTGAGGCCGATTATGAAGGAAAGAAGACAATGTGGATCATAATGCACCGATTTTTGGAGGAAAATCTTGCTAAGGTTCAAACGCAAAGACATAGGTCGGTGTGAGATGCTAGAGTGTGTGCCAACCTCCCTCGTATTTGACTTAGCACAACCATTTGGAGGGCATAAGGGCGGTCACACTCAAGCATTCCGACTTATGCACATAGAACAAGATCCCCATCAACTTATCCGTCATTGAAGAAGCAAAGCGATCCACGACGTGAACGTGTGCCCGTTTGCGTTACCTAGATGAAAGTATGGATTCGGTAAGTATTTCAGGCCGGATAATGTAGCAGAGCAATGTAGCAAAGTACTATAGAAGCATTGTTCACAGCCGGCCGAGAAAACTGCAGAACAGAGAATCCACACGGGTGTGTGGAAATTCCACATGCCCGTGTGAAAAATCCACAGGGGCGTCCACAGGGGCGTGTGGATCCCCGATTCCAGCCCTATTTAAAGCCGATTCAACCCCGATTTCAGCATTCTTTTCTCGATCTTTTCCCCAACTTGAGAGAGGGCTTCGGCTAGGGTTTTGAGACTTATTGGCTAGGGTTTTGGAGAGGTTCTTTGGCTCTGACATCGTGCGTCATTTGGAAGAAGTTTATTGGGAGAGCTTTCGTCGGCACCGATCCGACGAGGTATATCCTAGGCCGGATGAAGGACCCTTTGCGACGAGTAGAAGACTCTCCACAAGACCATCGACACGAGTATCGAGGGGGTTTTCTATGGATTCATTGCTTTTATATTCTATTTCTTTGATTGTAATTAGCCCCATAGAGAGCTAAACCCCTAGTGGGTACTTGGGTATTTGTGAACCCTAGGATGTATTCGTTTCATTAAATCTCTTTATTATGCTTTCAATTAATTGATGTTTATTGTGATCTCCAACCTTGAATGCTTGATTGTATAAATACTCCCCTAGAGTGACATTAGGGGTTGAGAGTTCTTGTTGGTAACCTTGTGAGTGAGTGATACACCACGAGTGTAAGACAAAAGCTAGGTTGGAGAGGGTTAAGAGGGTGAGTCGAGAGGTGCAGAGCGTCCCTTTTCCCCTCCGATGTGTTAGATTCTACCTCCGGTACTTGAGTTCTTTACGGCCATAATAGAGTGAATGGTCTAAGGGAAGACTTTCCGCTGGGGCTTAGTTGCGGGTGCAATAGAGTGAAGCGTTGAAGTGATCTTAGTATCTAGGGCTTAATTGTGGTTAGGGACCTTCCACCTGGACCAAAGGGTTAGGTCTATAATTAGGAAGTGATTTAGCACTTGGAATCCCTAGAGCTCATTGCAATTCTATACGAATGCGAGGTTGAGAGGTTATCCAATCTCTCCTCCGGGACATGTATAGAGTTAGGCATGGTTGACCTTAGATTTGGGACTATGTAATTAAGTATTTCCATGACTTAGTGTTGCATTAATTAGGAAGCATAATAGAGGATTCTTGCACTTGAAACGATTGTCCTAGGCGGAACAATATCCGGGTACCCCATCTTTATCGATTGCCTTACCTTCTCATTTACTTGTGCTCTCTTACTTGTTGTTTTTACTTTTGAGAATTGAATCATTGTCACATATATCACTATTCATCTTTCACATAGCTAAGAAGCGAATTAAGTGTTTTTATTCCCTACTCCCTATGGATACGATACCCGCTCATCCGGGATTATTACTTTGACAAACCCGTGCACTTGCGGGATATACACAAGGGGACCTTGTCAACGCAGTCTACGTTAGTCAGACTCAAAGAAAAAAAATGTGTGTGTACGTCTGTATATATGTGTGAAAGAAATAAAGTATCTTTATTGATCTCTTGGAACCTGCTACTTTCTTACTTGAGAGTTAGAGTTTTATTTAAGAACCAAAGGACTTTTAGTTGAGTATTGAGGGTATCTTTAGTACTTTTAATGCCGGTTTCATTGTGCGTGGGGTGATAGGTCATCCCTGGGGTAATCCGAGTGTGTAGAGGTTAAGGTGGGAGTTAGCACACACTCACAAGAGCACTTTTAGATGAAAGCGAGGGGCTATTATTACTTGACTATTCATTGAATAACTCACCTCTTAATTTTTGTCCACTTGTGCTAGTGGAGTCATTTACTTTTGAGCTTGAGGTTGTGCATTTAGCCGTTTATCTTCTTATCCCTATTCTTTATGTTTGTTTGCTTAGGGATAAGTAAACGCTTAGGTGTGTTGATGTTTGATAAATGTCTAAATGTACGTATTTTATACATATTTGTGCACATGATTATTGTGTTTTATTGTTGAGCCGATGCCCTTTTTATGGTTTAATTGTTTAATTTCATGTTTCAGGCATAAAGGAAGCCTAGGTGAGCTCAACGATACAATTTGAAGAGAAATCGACATCAAAACAGCGTTTTAGGGCCACGTACGGTAGCAGCACTGTAGCAGTATAAAACACGAAAACTCTCTAAGTCTAGAAATCCTTATGGGTAACTTCACAACCATGAAGATAATCGCAAGCAATTCAAAGAGCAGCAGTATTGTAGCAATTTTATTGAAGCAATACTGTAGCAACTTCCTAAAATTCTCTGCCCATTTTCTGAGCATTCTCACGGCCAGTATATTGACCGTGAGGCCACCCGTAAGCCACCCCAAGGCCACTCTTCAAAAGGATGTTTAGGGCATTTCTTTGAAGAGAGACATCCTCTTCTTGAGGCTCATCACCTCCATTACCGATCTAAGGAAGAAGAAGGGTTTTGAGTGTATTTCCACAGCGGATTTGGTGAGGAAAGCGCGATTTGGAGCAAGATCTACTCCTAGGGCTTTGTTTTTTTAGAGGTTGAAGAGGACGGAAAAGCCACCCCTTTGAGTGGTATCTTTGGAAGCTTCTCCGACCTCCATCTTTTGAGGGAGTTGTTTCATGGATTATTTAGTTATTTTTCGTCACTTTCTCGGTGTATTTTGTCCTTATGAACAACTAAAACCCCCAAGGTCACTAGATGTAGGTAAAACCTTGGGGGTGAACTTGTTTTGTTTGGATGCTTGATCTATTTATTGCATTTTAGCTTGGTTGTGTTCCATGTTTGGTGTATTTGAATGCCTTGGTATGGATGGGAACTCTGTGTATGAATTCTTAGGTAGTACTAGGTTGCATGACCATTGCCCTAGTATTAGACTCACTAAGCTTGGAAGGGATATATGTATAAGTACGCCGTGACCATCGGTATTTGTACCCCTCCATTTCTAGGGTTGTGTAATAACTTGTGTTGTAACCCTTGCTTGAGAAAACCCGCCATTCCCATTGCAATCGTAGGGAGGATTTGGGAGGAAAAGATTACGTATCCAATATATATATCGGATTAGGAGTCAATTAATGTGACCATCGGTTTGGCCTAAACTAGGGTTGTCTCGATCCAACTAGCCACTTGCATGCTAGTTTGAGTATCCTACACACTTTCGTAACCCCTGAGGGGATCCTCATCCGTGACCACTTCCTTGCCCTGATTTTTTTCCCGTATTTTTTTCCTTTGTTGTTCACATTCTATTTGCATTTACTTTGTTTCTTTGTATTCTCTCACCCTTGGGAATACAACCCTCTCGTGCTCGCATGAGAGTATTACTGATGACCATGTATACATGTGGGATTGTACGAATTGGATCACCGGGCATCCGGTGAGCCTTGGGATGAACTTTCTT
>NC_052483.1:5532753-5614657 GCF_009730915.1 Dioscorea cayenensis subsp. rotundata
TCTAGCTGAGTATTTCTTTTTATTTGCTATTTTTTAAAGATAGAGAAGAAGACCAGTGGACGAAGATTTCAGAAAGAAAAGAAATTAGAAAAAGGGGGCTTTTCTGTCCTCATCTCTTTTAGAGAAATCTATTTAATCACAATATTTTCAAACCCACATGCAATTCAAGGAATAATTTGTACAGATTTTGATGGTATTAATTTTTTTTTTTTAAAAAAAAAGTGGATAAACCACAATAATTAATTATAAAAGTAAGCTACAGAAGACTCCCACAATACAGCTGTGGGGAAGCACAAAACTCAAACAACACCAGCAAACCACAAGAAGTGGAAGTACAAGAGACAAAAATAAAGCCAAAAAGAGATACAAAAGGAAACATCAAAGAAGTAACGGCACCCAGAAGCCGCCACCACACTTAGAAACCTCCCTGCTACTCTCCCGTGTGTTGAACATGGGTCCCCTCAGAAGGCAAAACACCCCCTGTCTCCTCCACCCTCGGACCTAAAAACTCCAGACTCCGACGGATGGTAGTGATGGAATCCTCCAACTTGAGTCTGGAACCGTCCCCCGCTGAAGAGAACCAAGTCAAAAGCATATGAGCAATTTTAATGATGAGTGCATGCTAGAAATGTCATAGCATTAAAAATACAATCATTTCTACCAACCAAATATTCCACACAATGGCTTTTTACCACGAGGTCTCCCATAAGCCTACAAACAGGTCTCACTAAAGATCGCCAAGTACCCCAAGCCGAGGTAACGGTCAAAGGAGGATCCGGAAGCTGAAGCAGCTGTACAAAGTAACTCCAAACCTGCCTAGCAAGAGGACAAAGAAAGAACAGGTGATCTACTGACTCTAAATCTGCATGGCACGTAACGCGAGTGGCGAGGGTAAACCCGATTACAACTTCTATTTGCTAAATTCTCGAGAGATAGGATTTTTATTTTTTTCCAAGCAAAGCCAGCTTGAAAAATAGTAACTTTTTAGGGCACAATTTACGCCGGTAAGAAACCCGCCATCTGACAGACGTAATCCACCATCATTAAGGAAGTTGTAAAACGATTTGACCGAGAAAGAACCATTTCCAGTCAGAGCCCACCATTTTATATCCCCCAAACCCCCCAAGGGCCCCGGCAGCCGAAATGGGACACGTGAGGTCGAAGAAGCAAGGGTGCTCATGAAAGGGCATCTCATCAAAAAGATGGAGTAGCTCACACACCGTGCCGTTTGGCGACGTCGATCTTCTAAACTCTTCTGGCCAGATGTACATAGGAGCTTGTCCATTAACCCAGCGGTCTTTCCAAAAGAGTGTTTCTGACCCCGAATTAACACTTTGAAGGATACAACCTCTAAAAGCCGGCAAGCAGCTCATTACCCCTTTCCAGAAGAAGGAGATTCTCCCCGCTTGCCTGGGGAACAAGCTCCACCGATCTAACCCGTAATTAAACTTAACAATATCCGCTCCACACCAAGCCGGCTCCGACAAGTATTTCCACCACCATTTGCCCAAAAGTGCCAAGTTAAAATTGTGGAGCTCTAAAATACCCCACCCTTCCTGTTCGCGCGATCTACAGAGGTTCTTCCACCCCATAAGCCTAATCTTAGGGATGGTCAATGTCGGGACCCGACCATAAGAAGTCCCTTCTATCGTCATAATCTTTTTGATGACCCAACAGGGCAATCAGAAAAGAGACATCCAATATGTAGGGATAGCAGAGAGGACAGAATTCACCAATGTAAGCCGACCACCTAACGACAGGTAATGCGCTTTCCAAGAGGAAAGACGCCTCCGTATTTTAACAATAAGCTCCTCCCAGTCTTGCCTTCTTGGCCTTCGACCCGAGATCGGAATACCCAGATAAGTAACAGGAAGGATCCCTCGGCCACAAGAAATCGTGTCAGCAGCTGCCTGATCGGGAAGCAAGTCCCGGGAAGAAGAGTATAAGCAGGTTTTGGAAAAATTAGTTGCTAAACCCGTCATCCCCTCAAACACTAACAATATTAGTTTCACCACCCTCAAATCTTCAAGCCCTCCCGTAGTCAACACCAGTAGGTCATCAGCATAATGAAGGTTGCACATACTACCCATCTCTCCTAACGGCACCCCAATCAAAACCTTCGAGCGAAGAGCATGATAGAACATCGAGCATAGTGCATCCGTAACAAGCACAAATAACAAAGGAGATAACGGGTCTCCTTGTCTTAAACCTCTCTGATATCGCACATACCCACTAGGGGATCCATTAACCAGGATAGAGGCCTTAGATGAAAAAGAATGCTCTTGATCCATCTGATCCAACGGTCCCCAAAGCCCCTAGCTCGAAATAAATCAAATAGGAAATCCCAATCCACTAGATCAAAAGCCTTCGAGAAATCAACTTTCAAGATATGTCCCGGCAAACGCCTCTTGTGAATACTGAAGATCAATTCTTCCGCTGTAGCAATGTTATCCAGTATACAACGTCCTTTTAGAAAGGCAGATTGCTCAATACTAACTAAGGAGTTGATGAACTTGCTTAGTCGAGATGCCAATAGTTTCGAGATAATCTTCAAAGAAGAATTGATCAAACTGATGGGCCTAAAGTCACCAGGGGTTTCAGGTGAAACGACTTTAGGGATAAGAGCTATAGAGGCCCGATTGATTCTTTCCAAATTCGCTTGCGTGAGTAGAAATCTTTACAGAAAGCGTAAAGAGATCCCGATGAATGACATCCCGAAATTGTCTCGAAGAAATGCAATGGGAGGCCATCCGCACCCGAGCCTTATCTCCCCAAGTCAAAGATGACTTTTTGATTTCCTCAAGTGTGAAAAGGTCTCTCCAAATCGATGTGTCAAGCGAATCTTTGTGAGCAAACAATTTATGCAGTCAACTTGAAATCGGTAGAGCGCCTTTGCCCAAACTGAAGCTTAAACTGCTCAGTGAAGATTCTGCCAATATCACGAGGGTTCTCATAGGTGACGCCATCCTTGTGCAAGCAAGGGATGAAATTGCGGTTTTTACGACCATTTGCCACAGCATGAAAAAACTTGGTGTTTTCATCCCCTTCTTTTAACCATTGAAGCCTAGACCTCTGTTTCCAATAAATCTCTTCTTGCTTGTGAATATCCTTTAAGTTTTTTAGTAGGTCACTTTCCTGTCGGGTCTCATCCAAGGACAACCTTCGCTCTTCCTTGGCCAGATCCAGAACTTCTAAATCATGTAGAAGCGAGAGCTTTTTTAATTTGATAGAACCAAAATCGTGCTTAGCCCAATGTCTAAGACGCTCTCGAACCCCTGTGATCTTTTTGGAGAAAAATGAAGGCACCACACCCCATGGTGTAATTTCATCCACCATTCTCAGCATTCAAGTCTTGAAACCACTCCGTCGTAGTCCAAGCCATCTCGAACCGAAGCGGTTTAGGATTGAAAAGAGTGGTACCTACTTCGAGCCCTAAGCGGCACATGATCAGAACCAAGGCGGGGAAGGCTAGTTTGCACCACCCTCGGAAAGCAAGCTAACCAATCGTTATTGACCAGGAAGCAATCCAGTTTAACCCAGATAGGATCTGCTTGACCATTTGTCCAGGTAAACCTTCTACCCACCGAGGGGGGTTCAATAAGACCCATTTCATGCAAAAAATTGTTGGCACAGCGGATATCTTCCAAATTGGGATTACCAGATGGTTTATCCTCGACTGTGAAAATAGCATTAAAGTCCCCACAGACAACCCACGGCCCAGAGCCCGCCCCTCTGTTGTCTTTTAGCTCCTCCCAAAAAGCCTGTTTGCGAGATCGCTCATGAGGACCATAAACCACTGTACAGCGCCAACTTAGATTGTTGGATCTTGAAATGAAATCCACCGACATACTAAACTCTCCCACCCGTGCCAGATTCCCAAGAAACAACACACTGTTCCAGCCAATAGCGATACCTCCCGCCGACCCTTTAGCCGGCACAAAGGTGAAATGATCAAGGTGGCCCCCACCGATCTCCCGCCAAATGGACTGATTAATCTCCTCCAATTTTGTTTCTTGTAAACAACAAATCTCAGCATGATGGATCCTAAGAAAATCTTTAACTAAAAACCGCTTAGAAGTCCTACCTAGCCCCCTAACGTTCCAATTGATTAAGTTCATCAACAACCCACTAACATCCTCGAGCCTCCAAGGAGGTCGACGCTGCTCCAAAAGAGCAGGAAGCACGTGATTTCTCTAACAGTCGAATTTGATTAATGCAATCATTCTCACAAGCAGAAAAGGAAATGCCACATGCATCACAATAACTCTGTAATTTGAACATTAGACCAATCGAAAACAGATAATGGTTTGGCACACATACCGTGTCACCACCGCCTCCATTGCCTTTCTTCTTTGTCGATTTAGGTGGCTCCGCAATGTACCCCGGCCTCAGATGAATCGAGTTGAAGGTTTTTTTCCTGCTGCTCACTTTTCCTAGTCCCAGCCCGGTCTGCCCCACCATCGTGTCATCATTCTCTCTCGTAAATCGTGCATCGCCTTCCTAAGGTTAATTTCAAATTCTGAAATAGAATCATCAGATTCAGCGCCTTGATCTGGCGAAAGATCATCAGCAGACCGATTGTCAGACTGAACCGCATCGATGGTCAAGTCTGCACCCTTGATAGCCTCCTCCTCAGTTGGCATCAACTCAGGAACCAACGCCCAAGTCCCTGCCAAGAACTGCCAAGTGAAACCATCCGGAGTCGCCGAAGTAGGAACCGCCGACTCATCTTTGTAATTCACCTTATTAGGTAAAGGAGGAGGAACACACCAGCTCTCCTCTACCTGGTCCTTAAAAGTCTCCACCTCATGCCCAAGCCCAATCTCTTGCACCCCAACCGGCCCATGATCTCAATCCAACCCAACAACCATTGCATCTATCGGCCCAACTTCCTTGCAGCCCACCACCTTATCAAGAGAAGAAGGGAGCCCAGATTGGTGGTCCACATCACTCAGTAATAAAGGATCCAAATTATCCAACCCACTCCCAGAATTCAAATACTGGCCCGAAGTAAAGCAAAGCCCAACAACTTGGGCCACTGGATCCTCATTAACCAAATGCTCAAGAGATGACTTAACGTGTTCCAGCGCACTCTCATTCCGAGAACCCGCAGGCACATCATGCAACCCACTAACATGTACCAGCGCGCTCATGTTCCGAGAATCCGCAGGCATACCATGCAAATCACGAACGTGCACCTTCGCCTGCGTTCGAGAACCCGCAGCACAACATCGCAGATTCCTATCGTGGCACCAAATGACCCAATTGAGTCATGCACCGCCTCCTTAACTTGCCCACTCTTATCCTTAAACTGCACCTTCCCCACCTTAACATGATCCACTCCCACCTTGACCAATCCTCTGCTGCCACCTGGCGTAAGCTTATCCTCGACCGGCACCGCGAACGGACGCAGCACGCCACTCGCCGACACCGCCCCTCGCCCTGACACTCGCGGAGCCCCACCAACCACTTTGTCAGAACGATCCTCGGGAGACCGAGCCAAGGGACGTCCATCGGACCGTCCCATGCACAAGGCCGAATTACCCCGTCGTTGTTCCGGCACCCGAGCACAAAGGAGACTAACGTCGGCGCCATCGTGGGAGCTAGGCTCAACCACCACCGACGGCTCCTTCGTCCGCGCATCAAGAGCACCACCAGACACTATTTCTTTGCCGGAGAAACGCATCGGCGCCTCGGGGCCTCTCCTATAACCCGAGTGGGAGCTAAGCTCCACCACCCCGAAGCTATGAGAGCAATCAGTAGCACCATCCTTCGGACACAGCAGCTCTTTCTCTTTCCCCGTCCCAACCTTCTCCACTGGCCCAGCACCATGAGCTACTATATCGTTTGAAACTAGCGCATAACGGCCTAACTCCCTTCGATAAGTCGGAAGCAACCCGCGATCCTCAGTGAATAAAACAACATATTTCCTCATACCCATACCGAGTCAAGCTCCAACGGCAACGCCCACACCCGCCCGACGCCGCACTGCACTGAAACAAACTGCTAGAGGAAGCTCACCGAGACAACGCGAACCAATTCTCCCACTCGGGTCGATAACCTCAAGCAAGGATGTTCCAAAGACTAAGCATGGAGTGTGATTCCAAATCGAGATCCACCTGCCCTCCCCTGAAGCTTTGCCTACAGCCCCCAGTTCCGCCGACCATGGGGCGATTTTCAGCACACATTGCCCGTCGTTGGTCATAGCCTTGAACTTCCCCATCTTGCACAGCTCCTTCACTTCCTCCCTGTTCGCTAACAGAAGAAGAAATGTGCAATCATTGAGTGGAGTTATGGGTCCAGCCAGCGACCTATTAATGAGAGAAGGAACGACGGCCAGCAAGTTGGATTCGTTCACGAATCCCTCCTCAAGAGATAGCACCGCCACCTTTGCTAGATCATCACGTAATTCCGCAGACTCTGGAGATAAAGAAATCGAAAGCGAGGCACGGTTGATCTTCAGACCTCTAGGAACCTCTGGAGAGAGGCTCATCACAGCAACAGCCGCAACACCCGGCGAGGATCCTTGCTGCCCTACATGTTTAGATCGAACATGCACCTTTTTCCTATGAGGGCTTCGCTTCGACTCCACCGGACATCTAGCAGCCATGTGGCCGACGCACGCGCACCTCAAGCACACAATTTGATGACGACATTCCGACGTTTTGTGAGTGTTCCTGAAGCATCGGCCACAAGAGGAATCTTTCTGGGCCAGCGATCTCTGGCCCCGGAGAGCTTAGGTCGATCAGAAGAACCTTGACTCACCGCTTGTTTAATCACTGGAGGCTCACCTCGAAGAAGAAGAACTTGCCGCTGAGCGCATCTGACATCCCTACCTGCCCTCGAGAAGAATCCCCCAAAGTAGGGAGCACCAAAAGGAAGAGAAGAGGATGAGATCTTGTCCGCCGCTTCTAAACTCCGCCACTCTCACGCCACTGCTACTGTAATCGCCCTCTGTAGGCTCGGAGCGTACTCATCTCTTTTTTCTGGTATTAATTTTTTCTTTGAGATGATTTGAATTGAATTTCAACAGGTTAGTGAAAAAGATGAGGTAAAGCAATTGAAAGATAAATTTGGCCAACAGGGATGCATTTTTGGTACTTGTTATCTAAATTGTTATTCAAGGTATAAAACAAGTAGAGATGCAATGGTTTTTATTGAATGAGATAAATGAGTTGAAAGAAGAACAATTACAAGTCTCATTTGTAGAGGAACAACCTCCTATAATGACCCCTCGCTCATTAAAAAGTAGTGGGAAGAGGAATTATTTCAAATCTTGATGTTACTCGCGAGCTATCGAAAGCGGATGAAACAATGTAATGGTTGGCATATGGGGCATGGGGGGCGTCGGCAAGACCACACTATTGAGAAAAATCATCAACTCATTGTTGGATGATGAAAACAGGGGATTTGATTATGTAATATTGGTTGTGGCTACAATTGGAAAAGCTTCGGGAAGAGATAGCTATAAAATTGCAATTGATCAATTCGTCTAGCAAAGAAGGCATATCCAATTTCTTGAAAACTAAAAATTTTGAATTGCTCTTGGATGATATATGGGCAATAGTAGATCTTGTGGAACTTGGGATTCCTCATCCTCATAGTAACGACAACTCCACCAAACAATACAAGCGGAAAGTGATTTTCACTATTCGATCTGAAGAATTGTGCACTAAGATGAGGGCTGATGAGAAGATTAAAGTGGAATGTTTAGAGCCACAAGAAGCATGGGATCTTTTCAAAGAGAATGTTAACTTAGATGTTATTGAGTCAGATGTGAGGATGAATGAAATAGCAAGACAAGTGATGAATGAATGCAGTGGTTTGTCGCTCACTCTTATACTGATTGGTAAAGCCATGTCGAACAAAAAGAATTTTGAAGAGTGGGACTATGTACTCCCTCTATGAGGAAGTCCAAAACTAGTATAATTCAAGATGTGGAGAAATCATTGTATCCCACTCTAGAAATAAGTTATGACAATCTCCCTAATAAACTTTATAAAGATTGTTTTCTATATATTTCTTTATGGCCAAGAGGTGTCGGTATCTCCAATGAAGATGTTATAGACTTCTAGATAGGACTTGGACTAATCCATGAATTTGATAATCTGAGGGAAGCTTACGGTCATGGGTAGTATATCCTTCGTTTACTAGAGGCAGCATGTTTGTTGGAGCCTTATGAGAAAGCATATATGGATTTCAAAAAAGATCTGAGGTTACATGATGTGATTCGTGATATGGCTCTGTAGATAGTGGCAAAGTCTCAAGCTAGAAATATATGGATAGCAAAATTCAAACATTGGGTTGAAAAGAATATCAAATGCGGCAGCTAAGAAATGGTGGTTTGCAGTAGGGGTATCTCTAATGAGCAATAATATAGAAACTTTACCAAAATTGACTCAACAATGTTCTCACCTCTTGAGCTTAATGATGCAACAAAATTCGAATTTGAAGAATTTTTCTTGCGCATGTCAAATCTTAGATATTTGAATCTTTCTAAGACTAAACTTAGAAGACTTCCAAGAGACATAAAATGTTTGGTTAATCTGCAGTACCTCAACGTTTCAAAGACGGAAATCTCAGTTCTACCTGTTAGATGTATTGTTGTATTGTATTTATTTGTATACACACATATATATATGTATAGACATATATGTGTACTTATCATGCTCTATTTGTAGACCCAAAGGATCACTCATGTAACTTGTTCTAGCATATACATCTGTTCCATTATGTCCATCCATTCTTCTAACACTACCATCTGAGATGATAAACTTGCAAAATCTGCAATTTTTGATCTGTCAACATTTGTGGTGGGATCACATAACACCTGTTGGATTGGTCTCGAAATTGTTGAACCTGCAAGTTCTTGACATATATCCAAATGCTAGAACTAAAGGAGCTGAAGACATTGAAAGAGAACATCAAAGCATTAGGACTGTGTGTAACGTCACCAAATGTTCTGCAACAACTTTCAGAATTACCAACACGGCACGTATGTTTAGAAAGATTGTATGACTTGGTATCGCTTTCATACGATGTTTTAAGCTGCTAAAGCAATGGACTCTTGCAAGAGCTAATAATATGTTCATGTTCACAGCTTGAGAAGATAGTCATGAATGGAAGTGGAGCTGATCTCCGGCATCTTGACTTGGGTCATCTTCAAAATTTGGAAGGATATGGTGCCTCAACAGTTTTTTTGTAATCTGCAGCTCCCGACAATAAATGAATGCCGTAAGTTATCCAGTCTTTCTTGGGTTATGCATCTCCCATCTCTTACTGAGTTATCGGTGCAAGTGTGTGAAGAAATCAAAGAGTTATTTAAGAGGAGGATGGAGAAATTCAACAAGCATCCGAAGCCCCTTCTTTCCCAACCTGAGAAGTTTGACACTTGAACATTTACCGAATTTAGTGAGCATGAGCAATCAAGCATTGGATTTCCCTCTTCTTTGGTCATTTCCAATTTTTAATTGTCCTAATTTAAAGAGGCTCGCATTCAAACCAGGCGTTGTCAACAAAGAATTTGTACAAATTCATTGTGTTAAAGAGTGGTGGGAGGGATTGGAGTGGGAGGATGACACCATCCAGTCTTTCCTTTCAAGATTCATCAATTTCAATGAGATGAGTCATTACCTCTCAACTGTAAGTATTGTCTTCTTTATAATTTTTCAATCCAAATTGATGCATTTATAGAGCCTATCTGCATTTGATTTTAAGTGCCAATCTATATATTTGGTTTTTTATCTTAAATTTCAGTAAGAGTACATCATGATCATTGACCTTTACATATCTATGAATCAATACTCTTGTTTAGGGACGGAACCAGGATTTATTGATTGGGGGGAGGGGGCTAAGGGCAAAATGTTTAAAAAAAAAATTTCATTCAACATAAATTGTATTCAATCCAAAATAGTGCGATATTGTGACATTTAATTAAAATAATCACACACATAAAAACATTTATCTATGCACACTAGAGCTAGAATTGTCATCCGTGCGGCGACGCATGCTACTCGAAAGGAGTGGCACCCGAATCATCGACGAGTTTGCATTTTTAGAAAATATTGAGAATCGCCTCATTGTCAATAGTCACGCTTTTTCTCAATATGAACAATGCCACTCATCGCTCATCCACTTGTCTCCCATTTTGTTGCGTAAGTCGAGTTTTCACAATATTCAGCCGCCGAAAATGCCTCTCAACACTACAACGTAGCAATTGTGCAAAACCAATGCCAACTCAATAGCGATAAACACATGGAAAAATATAGCATTTCTGGCTGAAATTATCAAACCATCTTTATAACCAAAACCTCCCAAGTTCCCGATATTTAGAAAATCATCATCGTATCGCACATCATAAATAAAAGTAGTAAGTTGATCCCTCGAGCATCATATAGTTACGTCATCATAGAAGTCTTGATTCATTTCTGAGCCAGGAGTAATGGATGTTGAATTTAGGAAAATGAGTCCTAGGATCAGGCATGATACCAAAAGAAGTAGCTCCCCGCTAGCTTGAGAGAAAGCGGGTGGCAGTTCTTGAGAAATCAAATCAATAACCCTAACATTGAAATAAAATAGAGAAAATATTAATTAAAAATAAATTAATAGATTTATAAAACTATAATAAATATAATTACCCTCACAATCTCTACTACGATAATGGTGAAAATAAGTAATAAATTGTCCTTCCCGCCTGAATCACGACGCAACGATATTATCCTCCATATTAGGCACATCAATTGAGTTTTTCATTACAAAAGGGATAACTCCTCCCAAAAACTCACTCCTCATCCCTTGCTCTCTAAAGTGTTGAAGACGAGCTTACCGCTCAATCAATCTCATGGCTTGAACAATATTTTTGGTCCTTTTGTTGTAAGGCAGTGACAACTCATTTGTCATCGATAAACTGACTCATCTAAGTACATCACAAATACAAAATTGGTAATTCTCCATTTTGTTAATCAAAACTTGCCACTATGCCTTTATTATTACTAGAAGCCCACATCATCATGACATTTTGGAGTACCTCTAAAATTGAGGTCCACATAGTATTTGAGTCGAGAATTGTAATGTGTCTGATCCCATTAAGTATCCCGTCGAGAGTAAACCTGGATTCTTGATTTTTCCCTTTACCACTCACTTCATTCCCCACTTTCTCCAATTGCTCAACCAATTTATCATGATGATATTGCCAAAAGTCGATCTCTCCTTTTACATGATGCTCAGTGGTATTAACAATCATATTAACATATTGGAAAAATCACTCACAATTCGATTCTCTTTACTCAACGCAACAACCGACTAATTGTAGTTGGTGAGCAAAATAATGTACATATCTTACATATGGATTTTCTTTTAAAATAAGTGTTTTCAAACCATTGAATTCACCTCGCATATTTGAAGCCCCATCATATCCTTGCCCTCTTAACCTCGAAAGAGACAACTTGTGTTTAGCAAATAAACAATCAATGGCATTCTTTAAAGAAATTGCAGAGGTATCAGGCACATGAACCAATGCAAGGAATCGCTCTATTACATGGCCATTCTTATTCACATATCGCAAAACAACTCCCATTTGTTGCTTTACTGAAGCATCTCGGGCTTCATTAATCATAAGAGAAAAATAATTATCCTTAATATCATCAACAATAACACGAGTAATCTCCGTTGCACAAGCATTTGCCAACTCCTTTTGAATTTTCGGGGAAGTCAACTGATTGTTTCCAGGGGTATTTTGATTAACTATCTTCCAAACCTCTTTATTTCGTAGGCTATACCAATCGAGCAACTCAAGAAAATTGCCTTTGTTTAGTGAATTTGAAGACTCATCATTTCCACAGAAAGGTAAACCTTGCTTCAAGAGAAAACGAGTCACATCTAAAATTGCCGTCAAACGAATACGATATGCAACCTCCATCTCATGTAAATGTGAAGTCAATTGGTGTGACACACTTAGTCTTTGACTTTGGAACCCTTGAAATTGTACTCTCGCATCATTATGCGCACTATTTACGGCACCAATATGTTCTATGAATTTTTCCAATGTTTTTTCCAATTAGTGAACCCCATTTTGGTGAATGCATCTTCTCCTATATGGCTTCCTCTACTTGGCTTGAAAAGATAACACCAAAAACAAAATGCCGCATCTTTTGTCATACTATACTCCAACCATGGATGTTGTTTAAACCAAACATCTTGAAAACTTCTCTTTTATTTGCCATAATCTTTCCGTGGAAAATTATGGCCAATTGGTTGATGTACATGGGCCTCTAGTCAAATACTCTCTTCTAACTTGATCTCTAATCCCAATATCACAGTCTTCAATTGGTTTTCGTAATCCGGGGTCACTAACAATGTCGTTGTTATTAAAATTTGTGTTAATGTTCTTCTCGCTTGATTTAGAGTCCAATGATACTTTAGGAGTATTTGATGACTCTTCACTCCTTGGTCGTTTGATCAAAAATTTGTCCATGATCTATAAATAAATAAGTAAAAAAAATCATTCATTATAGACTATAAAAAATAACAAGCAAAATATTAAAGGTGCTAACATTACATTACCAACTAGTCAACTACCAAGATCATTAGAAGAATCAAGGCTATCAAGCACACAAAATTGTTTGAGCATGGTAGTGCTAACATTAATGCATCTAAATGATTGAATTTGTCTTATGAAACCAATTTTGTTACATCATTGAATCCAATTTTATTATGTGTTAATGAATATTTATGATTATGAAACCTTTGGTATAGCAAGTCTTATTGAAAGTTTGAAACATATTTTGTTATGCATTTTTCTATATAGATTTAACACTAAACATTATTTACTTATACATATATACATTATGATACATATTAATATTTGATATTTGATATTTTCAACATTTTAACTCATCAAGGCATTTAATCAAACACATTGTAGGCATATTTACAAAAATGAAGTTTATCATTCATGTTATATTTATTTCACCCATAAATTTAATACATTCATTCTCTCATTTTCAATAAGAAGTAATACTTGATCATTGATTGTATGATCCAATAATTAAAAAAAATAAATACTAAAATATACATATTCAATGAAAAGTAGAGAGGATGCAGTGTAGAAGCAGCCAGGTTGAAGAAACAGCAAAGCTGGAATTTTGAATATTTTGAAACCTGGAAATAGATTTTGATTAAAGGGTAAAACTGACCTTTCAAATGTTTGAATGTTGGTTAGTTTTGAGTGGGAAAGAATAAACGGCTGAGATTAATTTCATCAAGATGATTGGTTTAAGTTCGAGGCAACCTCAAGAGTCAAGATTAGTTTTCCAATGAACGGCCAAGATGAAATCATCAAATGGATGCACATTAGTTCGAGGCAATATTAGTTGGTTTGGTTTAACCAGAATGCAATTGACTCATGCGCTCAATGCACCCGTTTCATTTCAGTTACTGAAGTTTCTGTAAATTATAAAAGCATAGTTTCAAACTAGGCTGGTTCTGTTTTCCTTTTGAAGATCTCATCTTCCATGAATTATCCTCGACTTGTACAAAATGTTTTCTCGAGGGTCGAGTTGAATACAAAAAATTCTTCCTCATGGTCTTTAGTATCTATGTAGTGATTATCAAGGTGGATGAGGGGCTGCTGGCGGGGTTGGCATGGCCGGAGGGGGGGCTGGTTTGCATGGTTCTATAACTTCTATGTTTTTCGGCCAAACAAAAACCTCGCTGGTGCTGAGGGGGTCGAAGCCCCGCTAGCCCCCTTGGTTCCGTCCTTGACTGGCCTTTCATTGAAGGTGGCCAAGCAATTATCCTTATTCAGTGTCCACAATGAGAAATTATTGCCACTAAATTCCTCAATCTCGTATTTTGCCGTCATTGCTTCTATTACAAATTGCTTTAAAAGTAGTGACCAATTTTTCAAATGGTAAATAATAATCGAACTTATTTTCTGATGTGGAGAATCCACTTATAACAGCCACAAAGCATACGATAAGTAGATATACACACCCAAATCTAGTTCTGATACCACTTGTTATAAAAATGTAGGATCAAATAAAACAAGTTCACAACAAAAAAAATAAAAATAAAAATAAGATATGATTAAAAAAATAGATTTAGATGAAAAATGATTTGCTCAAGGTGAAATTAGTGTTCTATCTAGTTGTTGACAAGCTCTTTATTCCAAGTATTGTGTTTAAAAAATCAAAAGAAAAAATACAATGATAACCTAAATAAGGGAGACAAACCAAATAATAGGGCAAAAAAGTAAATTTATTTTTTTTATCATATCCTACTTGTTTCTATCTTAACTCTCCCCATAAGATTCATTATCATATTATTAGGATAAAATGGGTCAATAAGATAAAACTATCATATCCTATTGGTACACCAAACAAAGGATAACAACAGGATATGATAGTCTATCATATCCTATTGTTTTTATCATGTCCACCAAAATGACTCTTTAACATATAAAGGCATTTCAATAATTTTATAAAATTAATGAACTAGATAATGTGAAAGATCTAAAGCAGACTCCACTCGAACACTACAGTGGAAGTGTGTTTAATCACGAATAGACTTTAAGCATCTAAAAGTAATACAATGAAAAAGGAGGATAAAAAAGAATATTGTACAAAGGTATGGAGAAATGAAAAGTTCTAAAGAGGGGTGTATATAATAATAATAATAATAATCTTCCAAAGATCAATAAGTAATTTAAAAAAAGAAATAATTTGCAAAACTATTTATGTTTAAATGCTAATTTCACTGCTAGGCAGTGACCACTGATGTGATGACTCTATAAATATTTTTGATAATAAAAAAAAAGGCAAGTTAAAAGAAAATATCCCAAATACTTATATTCACCCTCATAAGCAAGGTAGTCAGACCCGAACCGGCCCAGCCAGTTCAACCAAAAAAATAAGGAATCGGCCATGTGGCCGGCCCGGGTATACCCTATTGAACTGGGTATGGAAAAACCCAGTGGCTCGAGCAGTTCAACCGAGAACCGGTTGACTGACCGAGTCAACTGGATCACAATGTTAGAATTTTTTTTACAATATTTAATACTTTATTATTATTTTTTCATTGAAAACCACAAAGTCATATATATTTATTAATATTAATTTTTAATTTATAATCAATAAATAAAATTACAATATATATATCATAAACATACCAACAAAAATTAACAATTAAAAATAAAATCTATTAATATGTTATGTAAAAACTTTTTAAAAACTTATTTTATTCAAGAAAATAAAATAATAAATGAGTGTAATTTTATTATAAAATATAAATATAAAATATTCTAACTAAATAAAAAATATAAGAATTTTAAAACAAAATAAAAACTCAATTGAGATCGGGTAAGTTATATAATTTATTGATAAAATGTATCATCCATACAAAAGAATAAGAATTAGTAAATTAAATTTTTTTATCTATTCTAACAAAATCAACAAATAAACAAACAAATAAATAACACCGAGAGACTTCGATAATTATATATTAATATATTGAATTTGTAAATATTGAAAAAAACGTAAAAATAAATGACATAATTAGAAAACATTAGTATATATAGTCATTTATCTATTTAAATATCGAATTTGAGTAGTTTTTTTATATTATAATTATGATTTTAATATTATATTTACTAATTATTAATTATTAAAAAATTTTTATATTTTATTATTGATCCCTGTTCAACCCCGATTCACTATGGCCGAATCCATTGACCCTTAATTTCTGGGCCTAATCGAATCAATACTCGGCCCGAGTCTAACAACCTTGCTTATAAGTCTCGCATGAATCGTCGTAAATGAAATTCAGACTAGACGTTGTTTAGTTTTATCCATGTCCTTGCGATCCAATCATATTTTTTAAAATACAACTCTCGATGGGCTGATGTGCTGTCTTACCACTTTAAAATAGCATGCTTACGATCCAATCATATCTTTTAAAATACAACTGTCGATGGGCTGATGTGCTATCTTACCACTTTAAAATAGCATGCTTATGCGCTGCTGGCCCCAGTTTCAATGTTTTAAAAATAAAACACTCACAAAATTATGCACTCATGTTACTTTCTCCAAATTTATTATATTTTAAAACAAAGCACTAATGTGGCGCTGTCTTTAATAACTTTAAAGTAGTAGCCTCAAAAATATAAATAGCAGCGTAGATACTGAATTTTTTTTATTATCACCTTAAAATTAGTACACCCATGTGCATATGGATTAAAATATTATACTTTTGTGCTTGTGTGTTGAGCAATAATTTTACTAGAGTACTGTTATATGGAGCGAATCAGTCACACAAACCAGCCACACGACTGATGTGGCTGGTTCTATCTCCATATTTTACTTTTGATTTTTTATTTAAAAAAATTATAAATAAAGATAAAATAAAATCTTTCTCTCTCTCTATCACGTGTCTCTCTTATGTGCCCTAGTTCTCTCATTTTCTAGCTCCCGCCGCCTCCTCTATACCTGATTTCAAGGCGAGCAAAGCTCGGCGCTCTTTCCCACCGCTCACCCCTCCTCTCTCTCCTGCACCACAGATCCCGACACCACTTCTTCTCTCTTGCGACACGAGTGATCGGCAGCCGTTCCATGGAAGCCATTTTCTAGCCGTTTCCTCTCTCTCATCTCTCTCTTTCTCGTGTCTGATCTCCCCTCTCTCGGTTCCTGGCTCCAGTCTGCCACTCCCCCTCTCCTCTCTCCTGCACCACCGAAGAAAAGAAGCACATAGGAATCTACTCAATTGTACATTAGAAAGGATACAGATTCAGAGTAATGGAATCAATGCAGTTTAATGTGAATGTCAGAGAGGATGAGTTTTGACATTGTAGTTGAAGATAAGATGGGGTTACACCTTTCTTGCATTTATTTTCATTAATGGGACTATATTTTTCTGTTAGTTTGATTATCTACTGGGAAACTTTAAACATTTGTTACACCGTGTTAGTTTGATGCAGCATTTATAGAGCGATTGTTCTGTGGTTCAATGTGTTTAACATCTGTAGCTACAAGACTGCAAACATCCTTCAAAATAACAAAAGCAAAGCATCCTTTAAACAAACATGACTGCAATGAGCTACAAGACTGCAAAGTAACAAAAGCATCCTTCAAAATATGACCAGTCCATATCCATTACCTGTATCACTCATCATCCTTCAAACATAAAAGTGTTTTGAACATGAGAACCAACTAAAAGACCTTCACCGGCAACAAAAGCATACCAATAATTCCTATGATTATAAAATAACCAATGATTCCATTGCCAACAAAAAGCATACCAACATTAACAGAATAGGACAACATTAACAACAATAAGAACAAAGATTAACAACAATCTGATATCTCATTGCGTCTAAATCTCAACCAATCACAGAAACAGTTAACTAAATCCACGAGTTTGATAGCAAAATTAACACAAAATCAAAACCACAACAAAATAACTCTAATCATTCTTCCAACAAACATGACATGCAACAATTCCTTGTGATCAATTTGATCAAGGGCATCGAGAGGGTAGCAGCGGACCGGAGCTGGGAACCAAGAGGGAAGCGGCTGCCAGCTCGGGAGCACAGTAGAGAGGAAACAGCGACTAGGATCGCTGGTGCAGGAGAGAGGAAAGGGCGAGTGGCAGACTGGAGTCAGGAACCGAGAGAGGGGAGACCAGACACGAGAAAGAGAGAGACGAGAGAGAGGAAACGGCTTCCGTGGAACGGTTGCCGATCACTCGTGTCGCAAGAGAGAAGAAGCGGCGCCGGGATCGGTGGTGCAGGAGGGATAGGAGGGGTGAACGGCGGGAGGGAGCGCCGGGCTTTGCTCGCTTTGAAATCAGGTATAGAGGGAGTGGCGGCGGGAGCTGGAAAATGAGAGAACTAGGGTACATAAGAGAGACACATGATAGAGAGAGAGAGGAGAGAGAGAGAGATTTTAATTTTAAAATAAAAAAAAATTAAAAGTAAAATCTGGAGAGAGAATCAGCCACGTCACCGGCCACGTTAGTTGTGTGGCTGGTTCGTGTGACTGGTTCACTCCATATAGCATTACTCATTGAGTAATGCTATATAACGCGAAGCAACCACACGAACCGACCCACACGAATGATGTGGGTCGGTGACGCGGTCGCTTCACGTGGGTGAGATGATTTTATTTTATTTTTTATTTTTTTTAAATAATCATAAAAAAAAAGCAAAAGAATGAATAACTCTCTTAGGGTTTAGGGTTATGTCCGTGCGCCGCCTCCCCTCCTCTCCCTTCTCTCTATCACTCTCTCGTCTTCGTTCTCTCCTGCAACCCCAAACCCCGAGCGGCGCTCCCCGCCACATTTCATAACCGATTTCCTCTCTCGCCTCCTCCCCACTGCCCGATATTTCCCTCTCTCCCGCATTGCTCTCCCGGCCGCCGATATCTCCCTCTCTCCCGCATCATTCTCCCGACCGCCAGTTTCCCTCGTGCCGCATTTAATGTCCCGCTCGCCGATTTCCCTCTCTCTCGCCGGTTTCCTCTCTCTTGCGGCACGAGTCCCCGACTGACCCGCATGAACCCGAGTCCAAAGACCCTCGCTCCAGCTCGCCTCCCGACTGCCTCCCAGCGCCGCTTTCCCTCTCTCTTACATCACGTGCGTCGGTTCTCTGAAATTCTTGGGAAAAAAGCCCGGCTCGCCTTGAAATCAGGTATAGAGGCAATGATGCCCTAAAAATTTCTCAAATGCCCTTTTCTCTCTACAACGATGGTATAGTAGCTTGGATGGCCTAGTAGGCAAACCGCTACTATTATTGTTATAGAGGAGGGGGAAGAATGGGGGAAAACCATTATTGTTGAGTTTCGAGCCTCCAGATTGATTCTATTGCTTGAAATTTTATTACCGATCGATGTGGTCGGGTTCGTGTGGTTGCTTCGCTCTATATAGCATTACTCTTATCATGTGGCTATGATGATTTGCCCTATATTTTGAGTATAGAGATTGGGTGGCGTGGCAACTTTAGTTGCAGCCCTTAATTCATGTTTATCCATGCGAAAGAATAGAGGGGCAAGATCTGAGCCTTTGTTGAAATATGAATTCAATTTCTGAATTTTTTTTACGTAATGTGAATGTACTTGCGGGAATTTTTTTGAGACAATACTTCTTTGGCTTCTATTTGCGGTGTAGTTCTCCTCTCAGATCATTGACATTTTCAGTGCTCATGCATACACAAACACACACACAATGCTCTTTTTTTAAACATATTGCCGTTGGTTGGTTACGGGGCATTCTCATTTCGAATCGCTGGTTGGTTAGCGACTATGATCTTTCATTGATGCTTTTTTTGAAATCTTGTATTGTTGATATGGATAGTTGTATTGTTGATATGGTTAGCAGTTATGATCTTTCATTGATGCTTTTTGAAATTCTGTATTGTTGAAATTCTGCATTATTGTTAAGATCTGCTTCACGTTATATAGCATTCATGCTCAAGCCTCATAACTGATGCCTTCAACTACAATTAGTAAAAGATATATGCATTCTTCCCAAATGAGAGCTTGTAACTGCTCATGTTTGTTAAAAGCACAACATATTCAATAAGACTGTACCACTAAAAATGAGCAAGTTTGATCACTACGGTCAGCTTCTATGTGATTTTTTAACATTACACTGTAATTATTATTGACTATAAGCTATTATTATTGACCATGTGGCATTTGTTTCTGTTATTATTCAACTACAGTTTTGTACAATTTTTTAACCAAAATAATCATTTTATTCCTTGCAGTCTCATTTTTATTTTGACATATTTTAAAGTTTTGTTTTCAAGACCATCACGTAACTATGTTTCTGTCTCATAAGCTTAGTGTGACACATGTTCTCTTTTTCTTTTTTCTCTAATTGTCATGGAATGACAACACATTCTAATATTTTCTGCTAAAAAATTGTGACAATTACATGCCTCTGTCTTTCTTCATCTTTAGAAAGTGGTTTCCCTTTAACATATTCCCAGCCCAAAAGATCCTAGATTATCATACCATTTGGCATGCTTTTTGTTGCAGTATTGACAACCGAGGATTGAGTGATCAGGCAGCTAGATGGTCCTGATAAGCTCCTTGAGACAAACTCATGAAGTAACACATTGTTTGTTAATAGCCCAGCAGATGGCCCAGAAGATGGTCCTGCAGCAGATCAAAGATATGCCAATTGTAACACATTGTTTGTTAATAGCTATATGGAGAGACAAACTCATGAACCTTCGCGCTCCAAAAAGATGGACTTCGGGATGAAGTAAGGTTTGAACACTATCCTCGATGTCCCCTAATATTCAACTTGTGAGTAGAATATTTTGTTTGCATCTTGTATTTTTCCTCGTCTTAAAATTGCTGCTTATCTTGTTGTGGATTGACCAGAAAGACATGTCACACTTCATTTCAATATTGCACTGGCCCACTACTTATTTATGCCATTTGTGTGTTTTTTGGTATAGTTAAATAATCTTATCTAGTCATGAATTAGGTTATCCTTGTGCACTAAGTTTTGTGTTTTTCTAGTGGATCTCTCGGATTATGTGCATTGCAAATAAGTTGTTTGGATGTTTTTCCATTTTTTTTTTTTTAGACCATAATTTTTGGACCTCCACACACAAGCTCTTATTATGGCATTCTTTTTACGTAGTTCTTGAAACATCTAGTTTAATTGCATTATTGTTAGAGTTTGCCATCTCCGACTTTTTATTGCTCTTATCTCGACATAAAGGTCGATGTCATCAAATCTATGCACTCGTTGATCATTTGGATGATATTGAAGAAAGAGTTCATCAGGTAAGTTCTTAAGGTGCATTCCAATAAGTTACTCTTGTTGTACTGTTGAGGAACAAAATGTTGATTATCTCAACTCTTGTTGAATGAGAATATGTTGGTTTCAATGGAAGTGCTTATTTATTTATTTATTTTGCTTGTATATGTATCCTGTATCCTGTATCCTGTATATGCAAACTTTGATCTATGTCTCTCGGATTATCTCTTACTTTTTTTTTTTAATTTAATTTTTTGAAACATGGGATTGTCATTGGTTCAAACGCTCAACTTTCGGTTTGGGAGAAGAATGAAATAGAAATCTTTTGTTATATGCAGGGCCGAATTATTTTTTCCTTATAAATATGTTTTTATTTTTTTTTAATGGTAATGGAGGCATAGTACAGGTTATTGAAGATGATCCTGAATACTTGGAAGGCATATCCAAAGCTCTTGTTGTTGGCTGGCTTGATGTTGTTGGTATAATAAGTCTAGGACACTGTATATGTGTCCACTCTTGTGTAATGTCAACTTGCTACAGGTCTAAAATTCATAAATTTCTCACCTTCATTAACAACATAAGAGCAACAAATTCGCAAGCAAAAAAGCAAATAAAGAACACAAAGGTCTAAAATTTCTCAAATCAAAAGACAAATCCTAAGAACAAAGAAATTACCCAATATTGTGCAACCACTACCACCACATAACAATACCTAATAAGCCTTCCTCGTTTCAATTAAACACATCAACATACCTAACCGACTAATGTCAAACATGTTTTATAAACCACAATCAGTCCCTTGCCAAATAAAGGCATGCTTTTACATTTAAGTTAGTAGAGTAACACATGTAATGAATTGCCATGATAAACAAACTTTGGTCTGCATGCATATCACCAAGATCTGCAACTGCAACATATGCAAAATTGTAAGTATAAATCTAATATAAACAGTACAAGAGTATGCCCCAGAAATACAAGTGCAACTCACCTTGATCATAAATCACTGGCTTGCAAAACCTAAAGAAGAACTATGATACATGTCCAAATTGATTGATATAGAATTTGAATTCACCTAAGGAAAGAGATTGTAGTCCAACAAATCAATTTTTGAAATTAAATGATTGAAATTCTTAATTGGACAATAGTGACAATTTAAAAAGGATTACCACGCTCTCTTGTGTGCAATAATCATCTTGTGTAAATTTTTTTGAGTCACTGTGATCTCCCTTTTGTTTGTGCCTTCCGCCAATAATAACATGGTTGTTATACACTCAAAAATCATCAAAAAATAATGAGAGCGAATAATGAATATGATACTATATAAAAATACCTTTTTCTTGTTTTTTATTATTATTTCTTCAACTTTTGACTTCTTCCTTTTTGATGGTGGACGACCCTTACTCCGCACCTTCAAAGGAGTGAGAAATTTTTGGTGTGGCACAATATTCGCCTCCGACAACATAGGTGTAAACTTTTCGTTACAAGTTGTGTTGTCCATCAACTTCTCAATTGCCTCATCCACATAATTCATCAACAAGTTGTACTTGTCATTTGACTCTGCTCCAAGTTCTGCGGCTTTAGTAAAATGAGAGCACAATTTATTGTACCGTAGTTTCTCCTCACTGGTTTGTGGATCATCATAACAGTTTTGTACATATGTATGCATGCGTTTGATGTCCTTCCTCCATCGTGGTAAAATATACCTAGACGGAATGCCTTTCACATTTTTTTCAATAAGCACCTTGCAAATGTGCCTACAAATAATCCCCTTGAACTCAAACAACTGACACGAGCATTTAATGTCAAATTCTTCCTTGTTAGTGTAAACATTGTATAACACTTGCTTTCTAAATGCACCTTCTTTCCCTCTGACAACGTCGGACACTTGAAATGTGTAGATTGCCCCATGTGAACCAGTGAGAGTAAGATTGCAATATATGATACCTCGCAACTCATCTTGAAACAATTTAAAAATTTCATTTGTGTATGCTTCTTGTAGTTGCTTCTCAAAATAGCAATCAGTGATCAATGGAAAACATGAGTTAAATGAAGCAAAATCAGCTTTGTTCTCCTTCTCAATCTTGCTTTTCAAAGCATTATTATATTGCTCAACAAACTGCTTCAATGAAGTCGTTGGACCAACATACCCATCAAAAAATGCATTGACGCTTTCACTTCTTTGAGTGGTGGACATTCCAGCCCAAAATAAGCCTTTAACATATACAGGAGCCCAACGGTCACGAATCTTGAATAAAGAATTTAGTCATTCATTATTCTCAATGTTATAGTCCGCCATCATCTTCAAGTATGTGTCTTCAAACTCTTGAATATCCAATGCTTCATACGTGATGCGTTTCAAAATCTTCTTGATTGCTTTGTATTCATTTAAACCGCCAAGTTTCTCAGGGACCTTCTTCATGATATGCCAAAGGCAAAGGCGGTGATGGGAATTTGGAAAAACCAATCTAACTGCACCCTGAATAGCCATACATTGATCTGTAATAATACATTTAGGAGCCTTGCCTGACATACACTCCAGCCAAGTTTTAAAGAGCCAAACATATGTTTCTGTATCTTCCTTCGACAATAAGCCACACCCAAACAATACCGTCTGTCCATGATGATTTACACCGACAAATGGAGCAAATGGCATGTCATACTTATTCGTCAAGTATGTTGTATCAAATGAAATTACATCACCAAATGCTTCATAAGCCGCTATAGACCTCGCATCCGCCCAGAAAACATTTCTCAAACGACCTTCTTCATCCATGTCAATCAAATGGAAAAATTTTGTGTTTCTTTGTTGCATGCGAGAGAAATATTTTCCAAGTGCCACGGCATCTCCAACGCCAAGTCTAAATTGCCTTGCTTTCGCAATATAATTCCTACAATCTTTCTCAGTGTATGTTAAATTTTCATAACCCCCACTTTCAACCGCTAGGGAATGAAAATTTTTGCTTAAGCTTATCCCTGCTTGGTCGTTCAATTCAAGCCTTCTTTTCACATATGCATCAATTTTTTTATTGCACTTTTGGAAACGAACTTTTTGTGGGCTAAGTGCATGATTGTGCTCCAAATTAACAGTAGAAATGGTAAATCTCCCATCATTGCCAACAATGACATTAATCTTCGCCGGACAATTTACTTTGGTGGATAGTCTTGGGTTAAAGGAGTTTTTTGAAGTAGATATTCGTTTGCCACCTCTTGCACATGCTAGCGTGTAATATTTCAATTTTCCATCATCATCTAATCTCGTGCTTTTTTTGGTGATGCCAAACCCTTCACGCCGTGCATATTGGACATACAAGTTATAAACTTCTTCTTCAGAATCAAGCATCATACCGGCCCCCGGCACAATACTGTCAACTAAATCCAAATCTACCGGTTTTTCTTTGACATGTTCTTCATAACTTGAACATCCAACTTCTACATTATCTTTTCCTTGCTTAGAACACCCAAGTGCCACTTCTTCCATGTTCTTGCTTTTAGACACTAAATTAGACAAATGTTTAGAACACATGAAACAAATCCTTAAATATATGTCTAAACAAAAACTTTTCATTGGATCATTCATATAAATACGTAACCTCTTCGCCAATTTACTCAACACAAATGTCCAAACCTCACTAATCGGACCAATATCCATCTCAAGCAAAAATTAATAAAAAAATAAATCCAAATCACAACAATAAATTTCTATAGTCTTTCATAAATATCCATCTCAATTAACTCAAGAGTTAAACTGTTACTCTAACCCTAAACTTAAATAATGAAAACTGAAAATCAGAAAATATGGAAAAATAACAAATTTGTGTTTGCCAACCTAGTTTAAGGACCACAATTCATTCAAAATTAACACAGAGTCTCATTGTCAAGGGAAAAGTTCAAGTATTACTCAATTCATACAAAATTAATTGATTCTATCAACTGGACCACAAAAAATATCCATTTATAATCTTTCATAAATATCCATCTCAGTTAACAAAAATGTAAAAACCATACCTTCTCGGGATTCTCACAGCTGGGGTGTCACGTACGGGAGGCTGCGAGGGTGCGAGTCTCGACAAAGGGGCAACCGCCGGGGACTCACGCCCGAAAGAGAAAGGGAAGAAGCGCCCGAGAGCGGGGGTTCGAGGAGATGCAAGCGGCTGTCGGGGAGTAGCGTCGGGAGGTGGCTGGAGTGATGGTGCTGGACTGGTTCTTGTGGCTGCCGGGGACTCGTGCCGCAAGTGAGAGGAAAGCGGTGGCCGAGAGAGCGATGTAGGAGAGAGGGAAACTAGCTGCCGAGCAACGCCGGGAGCGGGGTCGGAGCGAGGCAGTGGGATCGGGTTCGTGTGGTCGTCCCGGGACTCGTGCCGCAGGAGAGAGGAAACCGGCGACAGGGAGAGCGTTGCAGGAGAGAGGAAATCGGCAGCCGGGAGAGCGATGCAGGAGAGAGGAAATCGGCAGTCGGGAGAGCGATGCAGGAGAGAGGAAGATCGGCGGCCGGGAGAGGGTTGCAGGAGAGAGGAAGATCAGCGCAGGGAGAGGGGTTGCGGGAGAGAACGAAGACGAAAGAGAGTGAGAGAGAGAGAAGAGTTATTCATTCTTTTGTTTTTTTATGATTATTTAAAAATAAAAATAAAAATAAAATAAAATCATCTCACCCACGTGAAGCAGCCACGTCACCAGCCACATCATTCGTGTGGCTGGTTCGTGTGGTTGCTTCGCGTTATATAGCATTACTTTTACTCATTTTACTAATCTTTATTGTTTTTAACCCCACCTTTAAAGTAGACCCATGTGCTTAATAATTATTATCTTTTTTTAAAAGATCTTAGAGTTTTTCATTCCGAAAGAGTAGCGATTAAAACATATATCAGAAAGAAAGGATGGTTGGTGCAACCATTCTTTATGAGATACAAGAGTGGGGGAGACAGAGCGAGCAAGCGCATGGGCAGCACCATTTGCGGACCTTCTAACATGCTGAATATTGATGTTGGAGAAAGAATCGAACAGAGAACGACAGTCCCCAATAACGACTGAGAAGATCGATCCAAGTGGAGGAGGGTCTGGTGCATTGACATAGACTTATGAATGAAAATAGTAGACTCATGTGCTTCTGGGTTGTTGAACAATAATTTCTCCTGTCTTTGTCATTTTAATATGACTTTAAAGTATTACCCTCATGTGCTTGTGCGTTGTTGGGCAATTATTTCTCCATTTTTTACCATTTTAATATCATTTTAAAATTGTACACTCATGTGCTTGCCAATTGGCACACGTATTATTTTATTAAAGTAAGCAGGCAGTGATAAATGTATGAAGCTTTGAGCATCTCGTAAGTTGTTTTAAATATTAAAAAATAATAAAATAAAATAAATAAAATAATCATACATCAAAAAAGCAAATCTGTAACATAAATATAAGACCCACCCTCAATGTTGAACTACATGTTCATATTCTCAATCATTTGACAAATCAAAACAACAGTCAGTGAGGTTTAGCAGTGAGAAATTTGATGGAGATTGTGACCTCTTGCTTGAAGGAACTGGGTGCTTGCTTGCTCCCTGCTGTCAAAGAAAAACTACGCTACATTACAAGCACAAAAGATTTTTTGGATGAAGTGGAGAGGGCGTTGCGAGATCTCAAAAATAATTATGTCCTGGTAGATCAAGAATTAGTGGCCAGTAGCCATGGGATGCAACTCACAGCTCAAGTTCAAAGATGGCATGATGAGGTTTGGATTAGTTTTTTTTTTTCATACAACTATCTTGCGATAGTTAAAAATAGAAATTTTTTTTTTAATTTTTTCCTTGTTTATTCTTTCAAAATAGGTTTGATAGTTCATGTGATTTAAATCAAAAATACCTATCTGAAATAAATTCATTAGCTCATATGATATATTCGGTCACTCTTCTTAGACTAATCATACATTTTTGAACCATCATTAGGGCCTAATAATAAAATGCTGGAATGACAAAGATGGTGCTCTATGTTTGTCTTTGATAACGTTTGTCATTTTGGTAAAAAAAAAAAAATTATAATTTTTTCTTAAATAAAAAAAATTGGTAATTAAGAAAAAGACGGAGTGAAAATGAAATCATGACTATCATTTTATAGTTGTGGGAATAGGCTATATATATATATATATGTATATACATGAATGTGGATAATGCACCTGAGAAACTTGTACATGGAAGGAGTTAATGCCTTAATTTACATGTGTTTTTTTTTCTATATATGCTAAGGTTTAAATTGGCCTCCTCGTCAAATACGTAAGCACCCTACATAGAAAATTCTATGCCAATTGATGAAAATATAGATGACAATCAAGAGGGATAGTTTAAACAAGATTTAAGAATAGTCTAAGTGTGCTATTAGTCGGTATTCTAAGATGCACAGTGCATTTGGTGTTTATATTTTTTAAAATAAGTATTATGGCTCGCATACTATGCTATTGCTCATGAAATTCATTTTTGTCTGCATAACTTATACGATGCCCATATACACATATTTCTGTTTTTCAAAAATATGGTTTTTTTTGTAATTTTTAATATTAAAGTGTGTACGTTTTAATGTTGTGGCACTAGCAGCTAATGTATATGTGACCTGCTGCACATCATGGCTCGTCATCAATTTGGAAAATATTTTATTCAAAAACTAATGTGGCATGACTTAGCTGCTATAAAGTTTTTTTTTTAAAATTAAAATTAAAGAAAATTTTTTATATATAAAAAGTCTAGAATTTTTTTATTTTGTAAAATTTATTAAAAAGTAATTTAAAATTTTTGTAATACAATTTTAAAATTCCTATCTTTTATTTATTTTTTTAAAATTTAATTCTTTTAATATCTTGTTTTTACAAATTAAAAAAAAAAATACATTTTCGGTTAATTTTCCAAGTTTAAAAAGATTTTTAAAAAATTTTATAAATAAAGACAGAAACGTCTCACATGTCAAATACATGTCAGGCACCACATCATTTTTGAATATGTTTACCTCAGTATTAAATAATTATTTTTTTAAAAAATAATGGGTGTATTACAAGCCCATATATGCATAGTACGTACATAATAGGTTTATATATAAATTCACAAATAACATAATAGGTTTTTATTGGTTGATAGGTTAAAAAATTCAAAATAGAGCAAGCTCAGAATTTTCTTTTTTTTTGGGTGGGTACCATACTAGGGCTATTTTTCATTTTTGAGTATTCAACTCAAATTTGTATCATTTTGATCATCCAATTTTAATTTGTGTTTCATTGAGAATGTACCAAGAAGATTTTGGGAAAAATTTGATGATATATTGGGGAATACATGCCATCAAATTTATCCAAAATTCTCTAAGTACCCTCCAAATGAACACAAATTAGAGTTTAGTGGTCAAAATGATATAAATTGAAGCTTGATACTTACAATAAAAAATAATCATAGTAGGTATCCACTCAAGATATTTATAGGAGACTCTTAATCTAAAATGTACCGAGGTAAACCAAAGCAAAAAGAGTATTTTAGGGATTATCATGATTCTATTTAAATCTTTTGACATATATCAATTGAACTTTTAACCGAATAGCAATCATATTAACTTAAATATTAATAACTCATTTTTTTTTAAAAGAACATACAAACAAAAAAAAACCCCTGTAAGTATGGAGGACGTTTTACAACTTATAAAAACCTTCTCATAAGTTGGTAACCACATATAAGGATTCATAATATAGAAACACCTTTCACTAATCACAAAGAGAATCTGTTCCCTTCGTTCAAAACCAAGTGGCATAGTTTTGGAATCAACCCAACTTATTTCCCCCAAACAAATAGTTTCGTGTATGTGTAACGTCTTGAAATTTATCAACCAACAATTCTTTGCAAATTTGATTTCCTAGTGAATTACTCTTAGGAGCCATTTGGTTGGGATAATATTATATTACCCCAGTAATGTGGATTAGATAATCTTATTTTACCTCGCTTGGTTATATAAAATGAAAATATTATATTTTTTGAAATATGATAATTTATCCAATATTACCACGAATGTAATTACTAATTCAATAGATGGTAATCTCACATTCTAGACAGAATGTGAATTTCTTTCTTGTTATACTCTTAAAATTCAATAAAATCTAAAAAGTATCAACTTTATAAAAAATAAAAAATAAAAAAATGTCTTCCAAACCTCCAATTTGTCCTCCTTCTCTTTAAAATAAGTTTAACATAATTAATATTACTAAAATTAAACATATGAAAGTTAGAATTTATTTTTTTTAATAATAAAAAATATTTATTTTTGAACAATTTAGATATTTACTTGAAAATACAATGAACTTTAATATATTTGATACTTATTAGATACATGGTAATATTATATTCCAGCCACATCATTCACTATCATTTCAACCAAACAAAAATTACATATATTTCTGTCAATATGACTTGAGAATCATATTTTTAGTAATCCTATCTCCAATGGTAATAAAATATTCCGTGAACCAAACAGCCCCTTAGGCTTTTAGTAGTATTCGCATCTCGTAGAAAATATTATTTTTCGAGGACCTCGTGAAAATCATGAAAATTTTAGCAACTTGATTAAGAGATTTTATGCACTTAAGTTGTCTTCCTCTAAATCCATTGTCCAAAGATTCAAAGATTCAAATTTCAGATATTTCTGTATAAAAATTTGTTTTTGCAACTACGCCATATAAAATCTCATACTTTTATTCCTCCCCTTTTGAACCAAACAAAGGCTAGAGGAATAATTGACCGTGCTAGTTAAAGGAATAAAAGTGACCATGATAAAGTGGTTGAGGAACAAATTTAAAATGAATTTAGGTTTAGGGACCAAAGTGATTTTTTACCGTACTTTGAGCATTTAAAATGTAGGTTCATCTCATTAAAATCCATGGAAATGCATTAATTCTCACGTATGAACACACAAAGCAAGTAATACTTTCCTAAAATTTATTTCTTGAGCAAAATCATTGTTGCAACGTTCATGATCTTAATCTCTTTAGATAAATAAAATAGCCTGCAATCAAATCTATCTTCCAAATAATGAAATATTCTCTTAGTTGTTTTTGTATTAGTAGCTGTTAGAGATTCTAAATATATATGATACAGCTACTCACAAATGTGATGACAAAAGGTTATCTAGCCTAGTACAAGTCAAGCATCTTCAACTTTTCACAAAACATTTAAAGAGATTAGAGTCAACATTCTTTTCATTCTTTTCTTCATCCTCCTTTGGTTGGCTGACATTTTTTTGGTTTATATATTGTCAATATGTAATTTATTATCTTGATTTTTTTTAAAAATATTCATTTGCAATAATCCTCTAGTACAACAAATATACCCTTCTCCAACACTCGGAAACGTGACAAGTTTAA
Organism: Dioscorea cayenensis subsp. rotundata; assembly: GCF_009730915.1. Classification (NCBI taxonomy): domain Eukaryota; kingdom Viridiplantae; phylum Streptophyta; class Magnoliopsida; order Dioscoreales; family Dioscoreaceae; genus Dioscorea; species Dioscorea cayenensis. The sequence continues at coordinate 5,562,893 of NC_052483.1, forward strand.
TATCTAGCTTTTCAAGTTAATGACCCATGCATACCCTAAAACTCTCAGTTTTCCTTGTAGGGTTAAATGTCCATTCAATAACCCTTTACTAGTTATCGGTCATCAGCACATTCTTTTAGATAACATTTGGGTCTCCAGGAATAATCCTAAAAATCTCATACCAGTTCTTCAATTCTTTTATATATAACTTCAAAGAATCTTTAATAGGAATGCTACAGCTCAACAACCTTGCTTTGATCACTCTTTAATTAATTGAGACACATTCATAGCCTCTATCTCTAGTAAAAATTTTAGGAGGCCACTATATTATGACCGTTTTTCACTTTGCTCACTGAATTTCAATTTGTTTTTTTTCAATCACCCTATATTGATTCTGTTTTACAAGGAAATCACCCATAAGATTCCAATCAATTTTTGTTGAGCTGCCCAGCGGAATTACACGCATGCATTAAACTAAAGTTATTTAATCCACGCTGGTTTGAACACGTCAGCAAGGTGTGTGGGAAATACACATAAGCATTCACATCAGCATACACATAAACATTTCATGAGAAGCTCTTGGTGAGGTGTACGCTGATGTGTATTTTCCACACATCTTGCTGACATGTCCAAGCTAGCGTAGATTAAATAACTTTAGTTTAATGCATGACGTGTAATTCCTGTGGCTAGCTCAGTAAAAATTGATCAGAATCTTATGGGTGACCTCCTAGTGAAACAAAATCAATGTAGGGTAATTGAAAAGAAACAAATTCAAATTCAGTGAGTAAAGTGGAAAACGACCATAGTACAGTGGCCTCCTAAAATTTTTACTCCCTCTATCTCTTGAGCTCCTTGGGAACCAATAATGGCTCTCATCTATAGTGCAACTTTTAAATTTTCGACATAAGGATATTGGAAAAGAAAATGAACCTTTTGCCTGATCCATTCTTTCATTAAATAAACTAGATCTCATACCATTTTGTTTGAAAAAAAAATGTGATATCCACTCAAAAACAACTCGCTAGACAGAGTAATAAAAGCAATAATAATTTAAGAGGACTTAAATCAAACTTCTATATGTTTCTTCTCATACTTAACTTGTTTACAAGATTATAACTATTTAGGTATTAATAGTTTTTTAGAAAATTCTTATTTAGGAATTTATATATTTGCAAAAGTATCGGTTTCTCCTTATGCAAAACTATACCACTTCCTCACCAAATAATTATTTCAGGCATGCGAAAACTGTTCAAATTTGCATCCAACAAATAAATCTTTTTAAACATTCAGTGATTTTTGAATATATTTTCTATTTCAAGGTTGTTTTTTTCATTAAGAAAGCATGTTGTTTCTTGGTAGGTCATTTTTATGGTATAACTAGCTCGTTCAAGTTAAAATGTACCAATTTGACTTTTTAAATTTTTTTAAAAAAGTTTATATTCATACATTAAAGAAATTGATCAAAGTTCATAAAAATTTAATTGATGTACAATTTGTCTCATATATTGCGTTTAATTTAGTCATCAATATATATCTATATATCTATAAATATATTTAAAGTAGATGCACAAATCGTTGCAAGAGTATTTTTAAGAAAAATTAAATTTTTTTAAGAATTTCTCTTATTGCATTTAAGTCTTGGTTTGTATTAAATATGACATTAGTAATGGGAGATGTTTAATTCCATTCATTTATTTGCATTAAATATTCCATTATATGTTTCAAACAAATTATTTTATGGAGAAAAGTACAATGATATTTTGCAATAGAGTATATATAGTTATTAGAACCCATTCAAACATCAAACTCTAGGTGTTAGATTAAATACTTCAATCTTCGGGTTATTAGTGTAATGTTAGATTAATAAAAATATTTTTAAATATTATTTTAAAATTATGAATAATTTTTAAATTATTTAATATATAATATAATATTGATACCTTTTTGTTAATTATAAAATAAATAATTTGAAGAAAACAAAGAAAATTGTTAATCTTTTAATTGTAACTATAAATTAATAAAAAAAAATCTTGACAAGGAAAAGCTTCAACCATAGTTATTAAAAAAATAAAAGCTAAGAATTTTTTTTACAATTTTTTAAATAATTAAAATTAAGTATTTTCTTTTATTTAACACAAAATAAATATAATAAAAGAACGAAATTTTATTTCAAAAAATATAATTTTGCTCGCCTGAGGCACAGGAATCCCAACAATTAAATGGGTTTGGTTGGTTAAGGTGGTTAAAATTTATTAGACAGGGTTAATTACATAGGTGATCCAAATTAGAGATCTAAAATGATTTAGGTACTAAATCACCATGTTAGCTGGTTTGGGTTTAATAATTATATAAAAAAATAGACGTCTGAGTTTGTGGGTTGTTTTTTTTAATCAACGGTGGACATTGATTATTTTTGGGTTTTATGGAAAATGAATAGGGTTATAGTTGAAATTTCAAAAATGTTAAAAAATGTTGAAAAACTGAAGAGATAAACATTTTGGAAATCAAATGATAGAAGGTATTAGAATTTCATAAACATATTGAGTTTCTTAACAAAAATGTATTAGCAAATTTTAATGAAGAATAACAATATAATTTAGAGCCAGTTCATTGATCATGTGATTTAATGCTCAAAATAATAATTATCATGGTTTTGATTCTTTCAGTGTTGTTGAAAAAGTTAAAAATATATTATTTAATTAATACATTTATTTTACCAATTTATTTCTCTTCTGAATATTATTTTTATTTTAGTTTTGAGTTGTTCTTCTACTAGGCATTGTTTCATTTGTATTTACTTTGTTAATTTTCTCTTAGGTACTCTATGTATAATATTGAAATTTTATTTATTAAATTACATTCATTATATTTTGAATTATACGTTTATATGAAATATTGCCAGAATTCTATGCCAATATTTTTTTTTAGTTTTTTAATATTTTTGTTACTATTTCTTGCATTATTTTATTAAATTATTAGTTGAGAAAATTTATGGTTAATAATATCAAGAATATTCTATTAAAATTTAGGTTACAAATAAAAATATATACCCAAAATTATTATATATAGTTGCAAAAATCTGACACAGTGAGGAAATTTATCTAAAATCATTAAAAATTACTACATATGTGGTGCTCATATATATTTATCCTAAACGAAATATAGAAATTTTTTTTTGAGGTAAATGTGGATAAACCACAGATTTAACGAAATATAGAATTGGGAATAAAGTATTGTGATCTTTATATAGCTAATTTTCGTTGTTCTATCCTTTATAAGCACAAGTTTTATCTCTCTCAAGTTTATTATTTTGGTTCTTCTCATGAAACCGTACCACAACATCTTGATAGGAATGAGCTTTATCATTAATTGATCTAGAACACTTTTATTTTATTTTTTTATTTTAGAGTTATTGATTTTTTTCATCAATCTAACAAAAAAAAATAGGTACAACTCCAAGGTAAAGAAACTATGATGAATCAAATAAAGCATGAGTACAACAACAGAGGTTGCCTTCTTGGAAGTTGCTCTCTCAATTGTCGGGCTAACTACAAAATCAGCCAAAGATCAATTGAGTTACTCAAAGAGATCATGCATCAATTGAGTTACTCAAAGAGATCATGCGCTTGAAGACAGAACATAAAGATTTCAAACCAATAATAGAGCCACAGTCTTCAAGAGCAATTACAGAGATCCCTACTTCATCAATTGCTGTAGGCAACACTATAAAGTTAAATCTCGAGAAAGTTCGCGGCTTCTTGGCAGATGACAATGTATCCATGGTGGGGATTTGGGGCATGGGTGGGGTCGGAAAAACAACTCTTTTGAATGAAATCAATAACTCATTACAAGGTGGCGATACTATTATGGGGTTCAAGTATGTCATCTATCTGGTGGTTTCAAAAGAACCTCAATTTGAGAAGCTTCAAAAGGAGATATCTGAAAAGCTGGGAATGCAATCTCACTCTAAGAAGAATGATATATTTGAGTTTTTGAAGAATAAGGATTTTTTGCTGCTCTTAGATGATATGTGGAAGGCAGTGGACCTTCCTGAAATTCTTGGTATTCCACTTCCTCGCCATCAAATTAGCCACAATTTGAAAGATGGAGGTCCAAGGTACAAGCACAAGGTGATCTTCACAACCAGAGAAGATGATGTGTGTGCTCGTATGAAAGCTGACAAGAAGATTGAAGTTGAATGTTTGGGTAGAGAAGAAGCATGGGATCTTTTCAAGCAGAATGCAGATGAAGGGGTCATTAGTTCTAATCCTACTATTGAAAAACTGGCAATGAAAGTTATGGAGAAGTGCTCGGGCTTACCACTCGCCCTTAAAGTTGTTGGTCGAGCCATGTCGAATAAGAAGAGACCTGAAGAGTGGCAACACATGTTGACATCATTATGCAAGGACATCAAAACTACACCTGACATGGAAGAATCATTGTTTCACATTTTAAAGGTCAGTTATGATAATTTGAGTGACGAAACTTTGAAAGAATGCTTCCTAAGTTGTGCTCAATGGCCTGAAGATAAGTTCATTAAAGTGTCTGATCTCATAATGTATTGGATTGGATTTGGATTGATTGACGACTTTGGAAATATTGGAGAAGCTTTTGACAAGGGATATGATCTCATTGGGAATCTAAATGCAGCATGCTTGTTGGGATTGGAGTCCTCTCGGGTCGCTGAAGATTATGTCAAATTACATGATGTGATTCGTGATATGGCACTGTGGATTGTTTCCGAATGTGGGAAGAAAAAGAGCAGATGGATTTCAGGTGCAAGGGTTGATGATTTAAGACAATCTTCAAAGTGGGAAGCGGTTAAATGGAAGGAGACAGAACGAATATTGTTCGAAAAGGACCAGCTGCTTGAATTATTAAGTTATGAAAATATTGATGAAGAAGACCAAGTTTCTATTGCACCAACTTCTCCTCGATTTCCTAATCTTGAGAGTTTATTTATGGCCCAAGGACAGTATGATGGGAAGCTCGTGGAGGTTTCTATTCCCTTTTTTCCTTATATGCCATCTCTCACCTACTTGCATCTATATGAGATAAATGCCAAGGTTCTTCCAAAAGAAATTCGAGTTTTAGTTAATCTTCGATACCTCAACATCAGCTATACAGAGATTCATTCACTTCCACCTGAACTAGCAGAACTGAAGGAATTAAAATGCTTCATTTTTAGACAACGAATGTTTACGACAAGAAGAGTAGAAGGGTTGTCAATAATATCGAGGTTGCCCAAGTTGCAAGTGCTTGATCTCTTTGGACATACTTGTTTAGAAGCAGACGATTTGAGTTTATTGAAGAGAAGAGTTAAAGCGATTGGTTTGCATGTGACCTCATTCAAGACTCTTGGACTTCTTAAAGATTTTCCAACTTGGAATATAAGTCTGGAAGGACTAGGACACAGTATGCCTATCCTCCGCTTTTGTGACTTGAGTTGCAAACATGGTGGTGAGGGTTTGATGAACTTAAGCATCAATGATTGTGGCTTTGAGGAGTTGTTGATAAATGGCAGTGGGGCCAGTCTAAAGCATATCAAGTTGGACTCGCTTTCAAAGCTCAAGCAAATCACTTGGCCAAAAACAGTTCCCAGTGAATGCTTCCAGAGGTTAACATCTGTTTCCATTTGTGGTTGTGATTCTTTGAGGAGTCTTTCATGGGTTTTGCACCTGCCATGCCTCAGGAAATTAAAAATACAATATTTAGCAATGGAGGAATTGATTGACCCTGCAGACATGCAACAAGCTTCATCAGGCCTCACCACCTTTCCTAGCCTACAATATTTGAGAATATTGGACATGCCCTACTTAGTGAGCTTAAGCAGATGTCCATTGGATTTCCCTGCTTTGTCTGTGCTTTCCATGTTCAGGTGTCCAAATCTGAAAAAACTTCCTTTCAAGCCATCCATTGTCAATAATAAATTCAAGTATGTGATCGTTGAAAAAAAATGGTGGAAGGGTTTGGAATGGGAGGACACAACAATCCCATCTCACCTCACCAAGTTTTTCCACACAGGAATCTTCCTACCAACATTTTAGTATATCATTATTGTAAATTTACATTCAGATCATTATTAGTTGGAAATAATCTTTAATTTAAATAATGTTGTTTTAGTACAATTTTCATTTGGAAGTAATCTAGCCTATAAGACTAGATTTGTTATTATTGTATGAATGTGTCAATTAATTTGAGATATTTTGATTTAATAATAAATTATGTTCTTTTCAATTTTCCGTTTCCTACTTGGTTTTTTATTTTTTATTTTTATTTTTGTATGGGCATGTATTTTACCATACACTATCATTTAATTTATCGGCATAAAGAATGTCAAAATATTATTAGTTTTTGTTGTAATTCAATGACTGCCACAACAACTTTATTGGATGTAGAGTATAAAACAATAATAATTCATTTACATGTAGATTTATGAGTAAAAAAAATATTTTTTTATTTATTTTGACAAATAGACCACAAGCACTCCCGTTAAAGGATTAATGAGTAAAAAATATTTATTATTTTGTTTATTAAAATAATTTATAAGATGATAATATAATTCAATGGTTGTTATATTGAATGGTGAATAAGTAGACCCAAAATCAAAATCTTTGGGTCGGCAATAATGTACACATGTAACACATACTATAGAATATTGCATAATATTATAGCAGTAATATTCATTTACTTTTCATAGTCAATGTGAGAGGATGTTATTTCTCTCCTCTCCAGGGTTACATGGAAAAAAGATTTATTAGTTCGTTTTGATCCATGAAAATCTTCTAAGCATGCACATAAAAGGACTCTAATCGCCTCATATAATGTTTGATCGAGTTAATAAATCCTTAGGGGGTCAAAAAATCACCGTAACTGGTGCACATTTGTACCTGTTTATCATTTTGACAATCTCTTAAATGGGGACGCCCATCGCCTATTAGTAAAAAAATAAAAGAAGGTAAAAAATAATATTAAGATTAAAGCAAAGCATGTTAATTGGACAAACTTTAAAGGGAAAAATGGATTTATCTTTTAGAATTTTTTCCTAATTTATGCTTGGATATGCAAGGCAATCAATAAAAAATAGAAAATAAAATGGTTTAATCGAGTCTAACTGATAATCCGAAATCAAAACTGTTCTCTGGATGGTTCAATTCCGGCTCAGTGTGGCACTATAAGAGAATTAGAATATAACGATTAAATTTAGCAGCAAATTTATAAATTAGCCGATGTAAATCTATGGTGGATTTTTAAAATCATCACTATAGATTACACCCATCATATTTACAACGGCTGATTTGTAGATTTGTTTTTAATGGCAAAATTTTGAATTATCTACTACATGCACTATTATTATTTTAACAATAGTTTTTATAGTGGTTAATTCATATATTATACACTATTTATAATTTATTAAAATAAAAATTACTAGTGGCAAAAGTTTTTTCACCACAATATATTATTTCAAAAAATTATTAAAAGTAAAATTTGCTTTTGGTTACTAATTATCATTTATAAAAAAATTAACAATACATTATATTAAAAAATTCCACCTAATCCAATTATTACAAAAGAATTTTAATCGCCATTTTTTAAAATTTTAAATATAATGTAGTTTTTTGTAATATAATATGAAATTATCATTATAAGAAAAATGCCAAAATCAGCATGGAAAACTTGGTACTGGAAAAAAAAAAATCATGCTAAATTTGTCACAAAATTTGAAAAAAAACAACAAATTGTGCCAAATGTATTTTTTTTAAATAAATTTTTATTTCCTTGCCAAATAAGTAATTTTAATAATTATTAAAACCGTATCAAATGTCATGCCAAATGTAATATTTTTTTAAAATAATAATTTACCAATATCATGTCCAATACCATACCAAATATACAAATTCAATAATTTTCAATGATACCATACCAAATATACAAATTCAATAATTTTCAATGATTGTGCCAAATATAGTGTCAAGGGTAATTTTTTTTTAAAAAAAAAATCATTAATGCCTTATCAAATAAGTAAATTTAATAATTTTTAAAACCATGCCAAATGTAATATTTTTTTAAAAGAATAATTAACTGATAACGTGACAATTACAGTGGGGAACATGTAAATTTAATAATTTTCTATGATGGTGCCAAATACCATGCCAAAGCTAATTTTTAGAAAAATAAATTTCTTGTACTTCACCAAAAAAACCTTGCCAAATGTAATAATTTTTTTTGAAAAATTCATTTACCAATGCAGTGCTAAATACAGTTGTCAAACTTGCAAATTTAATAATTTTTAAGGCCATGCTAAACACAGTGTCAAATGTAACTTTTTTTAAAAAAATTCTTATAGTTTTAATTTGTATTGGCATAAAAACTTATATTCCAAGTTAATTAAAGCTTTAATTTGTATTTGCATTAAAAATCTTAAAACTTTAATGTAATTATTATTAACTTGGAATATAAAAACTTATATTCCAAGTTAATTATGTACAATATTGAATATAATTGGAGATAGTGTTTGAGTAGCAAGTTAGTGTTCGTTCAATTGATTTGTGAAGTTGGTGGCAGAGCGCTCGAGAGATCCAACTTTCTTTACTACGAGCTCGAGAAAACCTTGCAAGTTCTATCTGATGATAGTATAGAGGAAAGGATCCTTGCAAATGAAATTTCTTGAAAATCCTCAATCTTAAGGTAAACTCATTTTTTGCCTAGTAATATTTTCAACTATACTGCACTACAAGAATAATGGTTAATTGGCACGGTAGAATTGACACCAAATTGAATTAAAAAACCGTGCCAAACTGACTTTGGCACTGTATTTAGTATGGAAAAATAATCGTATCTATAGCAATGGTAACAAATATATGTTGGCACGATTGTTTTAGCACTGTGCTAAACTTTATCACTGTTTTTGACACGGTGTTTTACTATTGCGGCAACCATTACCGTTGATTTTTGGCACGGACTTTAATTCCATATTTGTCACAATTTTGACACAGTTTTATTGGTTCAGTTGGTTCAGTATTTAACACAGTTTTATCACAATTTTATGTTCTTTTATTTTTTTTTCGTGATATTAAATACAGTTTTTGGCAAAGCATTTTGTTTTTGCTTATTCTTTGAAAAATAAATTTATATAAATTAATTTTATTAAAATATATTCTATATTTTATATTGATTTACAGGCAAAATGGAAAGAAAAAAAATTGTTATTAAAATCACAAATTTACCAACAACTTCGAGAGGACATAACTCAACAAAACTGTTGCAGAGAACCTGCAGATCAGGGAAAAGATAGAAAAGAGAAGAAGAAGAAGAGAAGAAGAAGAGAAGAGAAAAGAAGATTCGAGAGAGAAGAAGGATAATTTGGCCAAAGATGCCCTCTCTTTCATTCCTCATTCCACTTATATGCAAATCCTTACCGAATCATAACCGAATTAATGACTTGGCATTTCATCAAACACGTGATGTGCCAGAACATTGTGCAGGAATATCACAACCTTCTCAATTAATCTCTCTCTCCTAATTACATCATTCATCAATACTAAGTAATTAATCATTCCACAAATCCTGTATTCATCCCATCACATAGTCTTCATAAAAGTTGGGTCTCCTTCCATGATTTGGGCGCACACTTCTTCTCACAACAGTGCCATACCTGTTGATGGAGTCAACCTCCTGTGCATCAATTTCCCCTCCCTTTGAATTGTCCTTGTCCTCAAGGGCAAATTCTGGAAAAGTCTTTGTAAAAGCAACCACATCCTCCCAAGTTGCATCCTCAATAGCCTGATCCTTCCATTGAACTAATATCTCTGCAAACACTTTCCCTCCTTTAATCACCTCCCGATGTTTGAGTATTGACTTCGGCTCCAACAGTGGATGCTGATTTATAAATTCTCCAGGTAATCCACCTGTCACCTCTGGTGGAACCCCTTTGAAAAGTTTGAGCTTCGACACGTGAAATACATCATGTATCTTAGCGGAGTCTGGGAGTTTAAGTCTATAAACTTAATTTGGCCAAAGATGAGTTTAACGTATATCCTCTTCATCAAGACTAACAAATAATCTAACCTTTAATGAGTTCAGCCAATCATCAAGGCCTAGCAATTTAATAATACCCGTTTTTATATACTGAATTAACATTGGACAAAGACATGCCCAAAAAAAGTGCACGCATGAGGAAGCATATGCTTGGAAGATCCTTCTCCACTTATAATCTGTCCCAGTCTTTTATTATAAATAGGCCTGCCTTCTTTATCCACTCCATGATGACCTTGCGGATAGTGTTATAGGACTTGATCGATTTCATTAAACTCAAAGCCCTGTATCACAATCAAACAACATCAAATTAATGATGTAATTCTACATCTAATGTACAATTAGTTATGGAAATAACACTTAAAACTAATACAATGATGAATATGCTTTATCTACTTGCTCAGAGATGCTATCAAGATTTACTTCAATGTGATTTCACATCCATAAAAGGTAAACAGAATAATAATGAGTTTTACAATAGCCCTAACAAATGCTTTCTACGGCTTCAAAACCAACTGATTCAGCAATGCAACAAATATTATTATGATTCAGCAATGTCAGCGTGGAACTCCTTCAACTGAGGGAAAGAATGAAAGCAATATTTAAGAATTTCAAAAACAGAGACTACTAGCAATGTTCATTATCATAATTATATATTACATGTATATATATATAAGTTAATCTATTTTCACAAGGCAGTCATCGATGCATGAGATGTATACATGCATGCATCTGTGTGTATGAGATGAGAAACTATTGGGATACATGGTGTTATGTATATGTATCATGTCGAAGAAAATGAGAATTCTTAATTATTCATGTGCTGCAGGTCTGCCACTCATGCATAGTTAAGCTCATTGTCCTTGGCAAGCATATATTGAGATCTAAAAAATAACATCAATAAAAATTACAAACTGAAGGACTTGAGTACTACTTTGAGAAGACAAAGTGTTGATGAATAGGTTTAAAGGATCAAAGAAGTAGCAGACCAGGTGATTGCACTGAAAAGCTGACAGTGGATGGAGTACTCACCCTTTCAATCTCAGCTCCTCCTAATACCAAGCCAACCTCTGATAATGTGCATTGCAAATCAACATTTACGTCTCTGCGATCATGAACAACTTCTAGTTACAAGGTTTCGGACCAAAATAAAGAAAAGTAAATAATTCAGAATGTGGAAATGAGTAGAAAGCTGTACGACACATTGAATACTTGCCTAGAAATAGGGGCACAGGTAACCCTGCATCAACCTCAACTGCTGCGTCTTCTGCATCATGAGTTCAGTGGTTACTAATCAATGATGATGATTTTTGCTAGTCACAAATTATCAATTCACAGGATTTGATTTTGATGATATGTGGCTGGATCACATGACATGTATGTCATACATATTACCCACTAGAAGCGAAAGCCATTTTAAAATTATGCTTCTCAGATTGAGAAAGTCAAAATCAAGATAGATGGCCAGTCATGTATTTAACTATTAAAATAACATCATGAATTGCCCAATATCAATGGAATCTTGATGTCAAGAAGATGAGCAATATAGTTCTTCACGATGTGACAAGCTGCAAGAGGAAAAAACAAAAAAGTACCTAATAAGATACACGAGGAAAAAAATAAATAATGTGTTAAGTTCTTCAAAGCTACAGAAAAAGGTTATATAATGTGCTATATTCTTTCATTTATTTAATTCCATCCTTTTATTTAACAGCAATGGAATCTCATAACAAATTCCTTTAAAACATGAAGATAATTCTGGAATTGTTGCTTCAAACTACTATGATTTGTGATGAGCTAAGCTGATTGGTGACTGGCAAGAGAAGTTGGACACACTAAGCAAGGAACTATATTGAACAGGATTTTAAGATGGCATACCAAGGGAGGAACTGTGGTTCTTCAGTGAAAACAGGAACTAACCAAGCAGGCCCCCTATTAACTGAATGTTGCTTGATTTCTAACCACCAATACAAATACTCCCTTTAGGAATTATGATGAATACATACCTACTAAAGATAATAATATTACCTAATATCTAATATTCAATATTTCAAAAATTAGATAAAAAGGCATTGCTAAGATATCCAAGGATGCTAGTAGTTATTTCCAATAAATGATTATGAATGCTGACGTGTACTTAGACATTTAAACACACCTTCATTTTCCATCATTCTTTCTTTTGACATGGATTGTTCCAGAAAAAGAATTCTAATCATAATTGGAAGCTCTCCAATATAAATGTTCAAAGAAAAAGATCTTAATTACAAAGAAAATTATCTGCTGCTTTCATCCAAGAAAACTAAACAAGCTATTTGTTTTAACTAGTTGCTTTATTCCTCTATAGGTTAAATTATCTGCTTTTACATGAACAAAACTAGAAAGCAAGCTGAGCGTTAACAAGTAAAGCTAAACAACTGCAGATAAAGGAAATACGCAACTTGTTTTAATTAGAGCCATGAATGTCAACCAATTCTTCTAACAAAATATAACCTAATTAACCTCTCTAAACACAAATTAGCTGAAAAGTGTTAGATTTAGCCGTTCCACTATATAAACCATGTTTCTAATGAGGACTAGGCTTTCTAGTTTGGACAACAAGAAGAATTAAACTATATATCATAAGGCCATTTCAATGAATCAAGTAATTAAGCTAACAAAGCTAACACCTTTCAAATATATTTGGGAAATAAATGCCTCACAATATCAGTATACGTACAAAGCGAGCAACAGCACCTACTTCATGCATTCCACCCCCATGAACATAAATCACATCCAAACTCTCATGACTAGCTACTCCTAGAAACCCTCATTTACTCCCACTCCCAACATTCTCATACACCATAAATATTAACTCTCCACTCCCTCACAAGGACACTTGCTTCTTTTCATAACTTCCAAACCTTATGCAACAAAACGCCTATTCCTTTAAAAGAAGAGAGCTACTACACAAATACGTATATATATATATATATACATATGGACAACCAAATAAAAAAAAAGAAGCAAAAATGGAAACTTTATCATCGTTCCTCCCTGCCATTTTCCCTAAATTCCCCATCCTAAGGTTAGGGTTAGGGTTTCCTTTTTTCTCCCAATCCCTCTTCGCCATGATTTCAGTGCAAAACAAAAACCCTAATTTCTTCATCATTTAAACACAAACATATGATTTAGATTTAGATATAGATATAGATTTATATTTAATTAATACAACAAGTAATCTTCACAACAATTTAACCTATAGAGGAATAAAGCAGAGAATTACAAAGAAAACTAACAAACTAATCTTCATAGCAATTAGCAATAAAGTGATCAATCAGTAACAGAGGGGAGAGAGAAGGAAAAAAAAACTTAACCTTTAGGGGAAGTTATGTTCATGGAGTCCTACAACAAGAGTAAAAGCCCCAATTTCATTCACCAAAGACAACACAGAAGCCCCCTGCTCACATTCAGTCACAATGATCTCCACTTTTGCCTGCAATAAGGGACAAGGCATGAGCAGGGGATAACCAGCACATCAATTCACAGATGAAATCAAACATCCAACACCTCGTAACCCAAAGATTCGCCAAAACTTTGATCAGTAATCACCAAAACAACAACAAATCAGAAATAAATCAATCAAAAGGTTTATAGATCACAATACCACTACAGAAGCGCTCTGTGTCCAGATTGTCAACTTGTGATCAAAATTATAGTCCTTCGTGAGCAGATCTAGAACCCCAAAATGCCACAAAAATTAGGAAAAAAAAAAATCAGAAGAAAACTAGGTAGAGAAATTGCAATACTTCTACAGATCTTCGGCGAGGTAGGCGCCGTTGGCATCCCCACCATCATCAAAGTTGAGAGCGTAATCAAGAATATCATACCTGAAATCCTGGGAATGGCGACGGTGGTGATGATTGTGGGACATCGGAGACACCAAGGTGTGATATCTAGGCTCCTCCTTCACCAAGCCCTTATATATCTCCAGCGCCTCTTCATAGCACCCTGTATTACCTTCACCTGAGCCTTCAGCAGCTTGAAATCCCTCAGCTCCATTTTCCTATTCTCCTTCTTGCACTTCTCCATCATCTCCTCAACTCATATTCAAAATGCCATCAAGCTCATCTTCGTTCTCGGACGAGGCCATTACCAACCCATGGTACGCCTCGACGACAAAGGGATCAGTAGAGAGGACGCCCTCGAATCCCTCCTTCGCGACCTCAACATCCCCATTATAGAAGAGGAAGTGGGATAGAAGCAGGGAGAGTGGGTCTGAGGCTGGGGTTCGGACTGGATAATGGTGGCTGGGAGGGAAGAAAAAGGGGGACGGTGAGGACGGGCAAGGAGGAGGGCGGTGGCGGCGGCGGAGATGGAGATTGTTTGGAGGGTTTTGGAAATGGGAGTGGAGGGGGAGGGCTGGTGAGCGAAACTTGTGCTTGAGTCTTGGGAGAAGGATAGGAGAGAGAGAGAGAGAGAGAGAGAGAGAGAGAGAGAGAGGATGGAATTATAATTATACTAGTGTAATGGCCGCCCACGCTAACGCTGCGGGTTCAGTATATTAAAATAGTGTACTAACATTAATAATATAAATTTTTAATATAATTTTTAATATTCGAGGTATATTCTTAAATTTTTAAGACAAAACTATGGAGGAAAAATATTATTTCAATAAATCTTCTAAAACTTAGTAACTAAATATTAAACACCAACTATATTTTAATGGTAATTCTTTTCAAATTGTTTTATTTTTTTTTAAGTATTCTTGCTAATTATGGTACTTTTCATATATTTATTTTTAAAAGCGTACATATTATAAAATGTATTTTTTTTTTGTGAAATTTGAAATATATTGAAGATTTTTTTAATTATTATTTCTCTCTCTATATATATTTTTGTGGATTATTTAAAAACTAAATAAAATTATCTTAATAAATCCTCTTAAACAATATAATTAATACATTTAATAAAATGTAATTATGATAAGAAAAAGGGGTTCTAGTCTCCATGACAAACCATAAAGAGGTTTTTGTCAATATGCAACAAAACATTATTTGTCTTTGATTAGTTAGTAGCATAGCTTATGTTTCCTCGACTACAATGTGTAGTTGTTTGTATTTTTCCTTTTCCTTTATATGTTAGGATCATCTCACCATTCGCATCTTCTACTCTTATGTGTCTTTTGTTCCTTGTCTTCCCATTCCTAACTGCTTGTTTTTATTTTTATTTTTTGTTTAGTTTTTCAAAACTTGATAACCCTCATATCCGAGAGAGAAAAAAAGAGGCGTTTTTGTCTCAAAAGTCAAACAAACTACACATTAACCAATATAATATATATAAATATACTCACTCCGTTCTTTTTTATTTGTCGTGAATAACTGAATCTCACATAGTTATTTCACAAATTTTTGTTATCTTTTCAAAATTATCCCTAATTTATATCTTCACATTTCTCTCTCATATTTAATTCCAAGAAGAGAATTGAATAAAGTGTTAAGGTAGTTTTGGAAAAAAAATAATAAATGCTTCTTGATATACAAATAAACAAAGAGGCATTGAGTGTATATATATATAGTTTTAGATCCATTCAGTTTACATAAAAATTTATTTGAATGGAATAAATATTATTTTTTTTATTAAAGAATATAGTTTCTATTTTTTCTTAAAAAAATGAGGAAGAGAAATAAAAGCCTCAATCAAGATTTCATAGGCTATACTTGTGTATCTCATATTCAACTTTGAGCAAAGATATGCTAAGTAATATGTCAAATGTAGTAGTCATTAACAGTGTATATTCGGGTGACTAAATCATCATAAAAATTAAAAGTAAGAGATTAAATCATAATTTTTTAAAGTTGATTGAAATAAATACACAAAAACATAAGATTGTTTACCATATCTGCTTATAAATGTCAACCAAAAAACCATTTGAATGCACTATTATTAGTGGATGATAGCTTTAATATATAGTTATATATTTTTTGATCTTTTGATATTATCTATATGTTAATAAAGTCAAATTTTTATTCAATTTTTTATCAAAAGGATATAGAGACATGAAAGATAACTCCAAAACTCACATATTAAATGGAAGATTTTTAGGGGATACCCGTTTGGATGACCGTAATCATTCCTTTACAGAGGGGGATGATTACTGACCTTGATGGATACCCATGTTTGGGTAACCATAAGGGTTGAAGGATTACCCCTGTAAGGTAATTAAATTCCTCCCACCCCTCATGAAAAGACCATACTACCCTTATGACATAATATTTTCATATCTTTCTCATCAGATTTCCTTTGCCTTAATCTTGAATTCATATCTCAGCCGCTTCTCTTCTCTGGCTTCATCCGCCCTCATCTCTTTCTCAGATTTCATCTTCACCGAAGCTTCACCCGAATAAGAAGATTTTTCCGGCGTGAACTAACCTCTCTCTTGGATCGGCCTTCGGTGTGAAATTCTGGATCAATCTCTCACCGGAGAAAGGTACTTGTTTGACAGCTTCTGTTTTGTTTCATGGATCAATCTCTCACGTCTTCAAGTTTGTACTTTAATTTGTTTGATGCATTGAATTTCATGAATATTATTGCATTATGTTTGTCATTAAAGAAAAGTTTAATCCAAACAGACCTTGGTTGATTTATGATTAAAAGCATCAAGTCATGATTTTTCATCATTTCACACCACAATAACAAGAAAATAATATATGAGTTTCTAATTAATGTTTTATAATTGTCTACTCTGTGTATATATATAATTTCTTGCCAAATTAAGGATATTAATTGCAAGATTTATTCAAGTCAAACACCAATAGAGTTTGCTTAAATATGAAGTTGGTGTTGATTTTTTTTTTTTGGTGTGTATATATATATATATGATTGATTAGTTGTGTGTTGTTGTTGAAGACTCAAATTTTTGATATGATCAATTCAGATAAGATGAAATATTTTACTAAATATACAGAGACACTTGTGGATAATCCATGAAAAAAATATATATTTATCTA
Source organism: Dioscorea cayenensis subsp. rotundata (assembly GCF_009730915.1). NCBI lineage: Eukaryota > Viridiplantae > Streptophyta > Magnoliopsida > Dioscoreales > Dioscoreaceae > Dioscorea > Dioscorea cayenensis. Next base: position 5,579,893 of record NC_052483.1, read on the forward strand.
AAACATGTGATCATGTGGACAAACTTTTATAAATAATTAAATAAGAAGCCTAATTATTCTCCAATTTAGTTGAAGTGATGAAACATTAAATCTCTTAATTTTTTTAATTGGCAGATTATTCTTTTTGTTTTATTAATCTCAGCCAAGTGGAATTGCATATTGCTAGTGAAGTTGTTGTCTTCCATAGTTTTACACATTTATAGCTGTAACTCATGTTCTTGAAAGAAAACTAGCTATTGTGATTATCTGTCAAGTAAACAAATTTTTTTCTAACAATTTTTTTATGATTGTGTATTGCTAGTTGTCATAACATTATTCTGGTCGCTTGCATATTCTTGTGTATATGTTTATTTTGGTAGCAATTATTATTTAAAGCAAATTTCTTTTATATTTTTACAAAGTAAAAAACATGAAATAACTAACGAGGTTTAGGAACTAATGTGTGTCATTGTTATTTTAGATATGGACGTCATTCACAAAATCCGGTTGTATTTTGCAATGTACATGTACTATTTTTACGTTCTAAACATCATGATCATTGCATGTGCAAGAAAACAACACAATGATAGAAACAAAAGAATTCAATGTGAAATTGGGTCAACATCAATTAGGCATCGCAAACAATACGAGTATTTGCAACGGGTGGTTTATGAAAGCGACATTAAATGCATTGATAAACTAAGAATGGATCGTCGTTGCTTTCACAATTTATGCCAATTGCTAACCACATCAGGTGGGCTGAGAGGCACGAGAAATGTATTAGTTGAAGAGATGGTTGCAATGTTTCTAAACATTGTAGCACACCATGTAAAAAATAGGGTAATCAAATTTGACTTCGTGCGATCAGCCGAAACAGTTAGCCGTCATTTTCATGCTGTACTGAAGTCAATCATTCTCTGCCATGGTGTATTAATGTGAAAACCTGAACACGTTCCAAAAAATTCAAATGATCCTAAATGGAAGTGGTTTAAGGTAACAATGTTTAGGTTTCATATGTTTTTTTAACCTTCCTTCATCTTAGTGGATAAGTACTAATTTGTTTTCTCCCTATCATAGAATTGTCTTGGGGCATTAGATGGGACACATATTAGAGTAAATGTGCCGAAAGCTGATCGACCACGATATAGGACAAGGAAATCTGAAATAACTACCAATGTACTCGGTGTCTATAGTCAAGACATGCAATTTATATATGTCTTGGCAGGTTGGGAAAGTTCAGCACATGATGGCCGGGTTCTTAGGGATGCTATTACAGAGCTTAATGGATTAAAGGTTCCAAATGGTAAATATAATATGCTTTGATTGCCTTCAAAATCTTTTTTACAATCAAATTGTAACTTACATCAACATATGTGTGCATTCTAGGTTTCTATTACTTGGTCGATTCTGGATATGCGAATTGTCCAGGATTTCTTGCACCTTTTCGAGGCCAACGTTATCACTTGAATTCGTGGCCAGATGGTCATCGTCCAGTAACACCTGAGGAGTTTTTTTAACATGAAACATGCAAGCGCTAGAAATGTAATCGAGAGGGCATTTGGTCTTTTAAAAATTAGGTTTAAAATCCTAGCAAGTCCAAGTTTCTACAACATAACTACACAGCGCCGTATTATTAATGTAAATTGTTTGTTGCACAATTTTATTAGAAGAGAAATGACAGAAGATCCTGCGAAGGAAGAGGTTTATTATTTGCCCTTGGAGGAAAATAATCCGGATGAAGCTGATAACATCACAGCCGTTGAACCAAGTGAGGAATGGACTCAATTTAGACTTAACAAGGCCTTAGAGATGTTTAGCACATCACATACACATTGATTTACTCTTGCATCTGATAGTTTGTGCTTTTGTATAACATATATATATGCCATACATTTTAATTTTGTTGATTGTACTCATACATTTTAATCGTTGCATGGTAATATTACTCTTGTTTCTACTTGGTTGTGTTTTGTATTTTAAATCATCATTTTCCCTGAATGTGTTTTCTTTTTTTTTTATTGTAGTATTGACTCGGACACACAACAAAGTGGTAGGGGACAAAATAAATGATTTTGGACACCCGAAGAAGATAAAGCCCTAATTGATTCGTTGGTTGAGCTTTCGATAGACCCATTATGGCGGGCTGAAAATGGGTTTCGAGGTGGATATCTTCTTCAATTAGAAAGAATGATTAAAGGAAAAATTTCACAAACTATGCTGAAGGTCATACCAAATATTGAATCACGCGTGAAACTATTAAGGCAAAAAACAAATGCAATCGCAGATATTCTTCGCATGAGTGGGTTCGAGTGGAACTATGAACACTCTACTATCATGTGCGAGAGAAGTGCATATGATGAGTATGTCAAGGTAAATATATATATATATTTATTTATTTTCATTTAATAAATTTTAAATGAAGCACACATGTTGTTAATTGTGTTTTTTTTTCTTATGCAAAACAGACTCATAAGGAAGCAATTGGCTTGTACGGCAAATCTTTCCCATTTTTTAATCATCTTGCACAGTTTTCACCAAGGACAGAGCTCAAGGCAATAATCGTGGTGATGTTGGGGATGATGCAGCACAATATGAAGAAGATGCTAACATTGCAACTGAAGAGGATGCGAGTTTATCTCAAATGCCAATTGATGATTTTTTTTATGTCGAGTCAGGAACCAAATGAAGCCCCATCACCCATGCCATCTGACAGTAGTGCCACAAGAACATCTACTCGTCGAAAGAGAAAAAGGACATGACAGTGATCCAACAATGGACCAAATGTCGGAAAACTTTAAGAGTTTTGTAGATATGGTTGGGCCATATTTTAAAATATTGGCCGATGCTGCAGCCCGCACTGCTGAGTTTGCAGCTCGAGAAGCTGAATGTGCAATACGCAATGCTAAATCTGCTGCCCGAAATGTTGAAATTGCCGAGCATAACGCCGCAATTGCAGCCCGCAATGAAGCAGCCCGTGCAGAAATTGAAGAACAAAAGACTTTATTGGGGCAAGTACTATTCTCAATTGATGGATTGACTGATGACGAAGCGATATTTATGTTGCAAGTATTGGCAAAAGATGAAGATCAACTAAAAGTATTTTGGGGTCTTCCAAATGACAAAAAAGCTTCATTTTTATCGAATTTGTTTAGCGAGGATGTCGTATTCCCCGCCTAGTATCTAAAAATCACCTTGGTAAGAATTTTAAATGCATTTGAGGCTGATTTTGTACTTCTACAATCAAGTTATGTAGTCTTTTTACATGTTTTAGTTATTTTAAGTTGTATCTACATGGCACTCTTTAATTTACTATTTCTATAGGCTAGATGTGGTTACTTTGCCTATGTGGATGGTGCACCACTTGAGTGTCTATAAAACAATGTTTGTTAAAACAATGTCTTGTGTTGTTGAACTTATTCATGGTTATGTTGTTTATGTTTATGGTCTTGTGCTGTTAAACCAATGTCTTGTGTTGTTGAACTTATCCATGGTTATGTTGTTTATGTTTATGGTATTGTGTTGTTAAAGCAATGTCTTGTTGAACTTATCCATGGTTATGTTGTTTATGTTTATGGGCTTGTTTGTTAAAACAATGTTGTAAAAAGAATATCTTGTGTTCTTGAACTTATCCATGGTTGAGATATGTTTCTGTTGTTTTTATCTATGATTAGCAGATTATTCATAAATAAATGGGTGAATAAGATGACATTATTGATGATGCATAATTACTTTAATACCGAGCCTTTATTGAAGAAAAACAAGAGAAGATGCTTTCTTTTTTCAAGTTCCCCACATTGGTTTCTCCATTGTTTTTATGCAATATTGTAATAATAATAATTACAATATTGCATAAAATAAATATTATTTTGATTTAAATAATTAATTAAAACCAGTTAAATTGGAAATATTTAAAATTTAGTTACAATTAAATGAAATGAGTAATGACTTTTTTAAATATGACATAAATAAATATATTTATTAAATCAAATATCTAAATTGTAATGATTTATTTTATTTAAATAATTAGTGTTAATAAATAAATATAACAATAACATTTAACATGTCTTATAAATGATAAATAAATATATTTTGTTGTGTTAAGGGCATAAAAGTAATTTAATTAGTTTTCTCTCTTTTACTTTTCTCATTCCCAATAAACTACCCTCTTTATTACCTTCATCCAAACAAAGTAATCACTACTATTTCCATCCCTCCCTTTCCATTCCTTTGTCCTTTCCACTCTCTTTTCCATCCCCCTCTATCTTATTCCGTCATCCAAACGGGGATATTATCTTTTCATCTTTTGATATTATCTATATGGTAACAAAGTCAAAATTTCATTGAATTTTTTATCAAAAGGACATAGACATGAAAAATATCTTTTTTTTCAAAAACTCTCATATTAAATGTGAATTCAAAATCACTATAATATAAAATTTCATTGAATTGTTTATTAAAAGGATGGAGACATGACATATAACGTTTTTTTTAAAAAATCTCATATTAAATGTGCATTCAATATCACAATAATATTAAATATAAATACTCAAATGGATTAAATATTGTATCAATTTTCATTATAATAATAATAAATTCAGAACAACTCCACCTTGCATGATAATGTCCATAAAAAAACATTAATTTGAGAAATAATAATTTAATGTTGTGCGTCTTGATTTAATATTATGTGGCTGTCGGCCAAAGCCAATGGATCGGATTAATAGTGCAAAATTATAATTCTTTTTTCTCCATTTTTTTATTATTAGTATGTTCACCAAGTAAATTGAGAATTTTTTTTAATAAAGTGGATAAAATACGAAATTAATTAAAATAGTGAAAAAAAGAAAAAGTTCTTGATAATTTGATTTATTTAGCGTTTGTATGTGCATATATACTAATTGTTTTAAATTTTTGGGAAGCGTATAGTTTGATGACAAAGAAATATATGTTTTTTATAAATAAAAAAGAATAAAAATAAATTTAGAAGCTACATTCTTATAGATTTATTCATGAAATTTGAATTAAAAAAGATTTGTTTTGGCACATGACGATGATTAAAATATCTATAAGCTTGAGAATGGGATGATCAATGCAAAGAGACGAAGAATAAGAAGAAGAAGTTGGGTGAAGAACAGAGAATTATATATATATATATATATATAGCCACATATATACATCATTTTTTTTCAAATAATAATTATGGATATATCGCCATAAAAACTCAGAACATCTTCGAATAAAATAGATTTTAAGTGCAAAGAAGAAAGTAGGATAAGAAGCAATAATAATATATAGTAGAAAACTGAGAAAAATATTTTAAAAAAACAAAGAAACAATCTTTTCAAAAACTAAACTAAACCTAAATTTTCTCATTCTAACTATAATAATAATCCCACTCTAACTTAGACTCAAAATTCTAACCCAAGAGAAAGCTCAATCATAAACATTTTAACGAAAACAAATGATAAAGTTTATTTTTTTCCTTTTTTTCCCTTTTTAATACATAAAAAAATTTTTATTTCTATTTTCTTTGATTTAATGGAGGCCATTAATGGTCGTGGAGGAAAAACACGCCAAACCTCGAAAGCATCAAGATCATCATCGTCCCTCCCTTGTTGGATTTGAGCTCCGCCACTTCAATTCAATCTACTCCTTCACCACCAATCCACTTCGCCAAAACCTCCAGCCCATGATCCGTTGTTTTCTTAGCTCCTCATCCGTCCCCCGCCGCAGTCCTCCGACTGGGTATGGAATCATCTCGCAATAACATTGAATATAAGTGAAAAACTTTCAAAATCAATAAAAAACAAAGAAACAATACATGCATTTCATAATGTGAAATTAATAAGCCTAAACATCCAATAAAAACCAAAATAAAGAAAAGAGAGACAAATCTATTACCTTCCTAGATCCACCAACAACCTCAAAGCAACAAACCTGAAAATCAAAACATAAAAAGAAAAAAAAAATCTTCGTGAGGCAAACAAAGAGAGTCGAGAGATGACCTTAAAAGATAAAAAAAGAAGAAGGAAGGCCAAAGGGCAAGAGTTGGGAAAAAGGGCTCGTGATGGGTCCTTATCTGTAGATATTGAAGAAGCCGTAGGCACTTGGGTGGTGGTAAAAAGAAAGGCTGCATAATAAAGATCATCATCTCTGCCGCTGAGATCAAAGGGCACAAAGAGAAAGAAAAAGAGAGCGAAAGAGAGAAAGAGAGAAGCCCAAATCCCGTCACCCTAAGCAAGAGGAACCCCTCTATAAATTTTATCTCTAAGCCCTCGCTGCAAATCCTCTCCAGCTTTCTCAGCCATCATTGCTCATCCTCCCGAGAGGCTCTATCTTCGTGGTTGCTTGGTTCGATCTGAAACACAGCGGAGAGAAGGGCTGGAGTTTGCGGGGTCGGCGGCCAGTTTGAGAGCTTAGAGAGAGCTAGGGTTAGAGGGGTTTTTCAATGTGCCCGGTATGCTCACCAGCAGGCGTGCTTAAGGCCAATCGCTGCCAGTTTCTCATTGGCCCTTTGAATAAATCATGGGAAATCTAAAAGGACGTTAACATGGGCCAGCGAAGATATTAATGGTAGAAGAGATAGAGATAAGCGGTTGATAATGCTTTGGTTTTAAACTTTAAATAAAAACTAATAAATCTAACGAATCAAAAAGGGCCAAATGCCCTCATACGAATCAATTTGGAAAGAGAGATATTTAGGGGATAGAATTAAGATGTAGTATATATATAATTAACTTAAATTATTATATTTGTATTAATAAATTATTATATTGTATATTTAACACTGTATTTGGTAGTATAATATAAATAAATAAATTATTATATTTATATTTTCAGCACAGTATTTCATATGATATTAATAAATTATTATATTTATATTGTTTGATACGGTATTTGACATAGTATTAATATATTTTTATAATTAAAGTTTTTATACTTTATTTAGCACGGTATTAATTTATTAATATATTCATATTTTTGGCCCGACATTTGTCACGGTCTTAATACATTGCTATATTAATAATTTTGGCACGACATTTGCCACGAATTTATTATATTATTAATATTTGTATTTTTGGCACCGTATTTGGCATAGTCTTAATATATTATTATATTTGTATTTTTGCCACCGTATTTGGCATAGTCTTAATATATTATTATATTTATATTTTTGACACCTCATTTGGCACCGTATTAATATATTATTATATTTGTGTTTTGGCACAGTATTTGGTATGGTATTAATAATTTTTTTTTAAAAAAATATGTTTGCCATTGTCATGTAAAATTATTAAATTTGTATATTTGGCACGAAATTAAAAAATAATTTTTAAAAAATTATATAATTGACACAGTTTGTTTGTTCCATGTCAAATATTGTGACAAGTTTGGCACAAGTTTTTTCGATGCCAATTTTTCTATGCCAATTTAGCATTTTTCTTGTAGTGTTGGCTATATATTTGATGGTAAAAATGTGTTGTGCTTCATCCTGGGACCAAAATCGCTGACCTGCATGACATTGATATTAGAATGTTATCAAGTTGAACGTCTGCATGTGACATTTGATTTTATTTATTAGCTTCCTAAATATTAGCATGGAGTTCTTAATTCCATTTTTGTTCCTTGTGCTAGGAACTACTGGATTTGAGGTTTTTGCAAGCTTTATCTTATCTAAAGTTTTAGAGTAGAAATTCTCTTAGGGGGTGTTTGGTTAGATGTAATTCTAAATGCGCAGTGGATTTCCAGTTACATTGTAACTGAAAATACTTGGTTTTTAAAATACAATGCAGTCAAATCTTGAGTTTGGTTAAATGCAACTGGAATTACTATATTATAAGATTTTATGTTTGTTTGGAAGCATTTGCAAATCTGGAATTGAAAAACACATGTGTATATATGCATATACATACATACATACATGTATATGCGTATATGTATGTGTTTGTATATATGCATATATGCATATGTATATGTATTTATACAAATGTAAATATACATATGTTTGTTTATATATATATATGCACATATATACATAAATGTGTATGAGTATATGTATATTTGTGTATATATGCATATATATACATGTATATGTGTGTGTATATATGCATATGTATGTATACATATGTAAAAATACCTATGTATGTTTATATAAATATATAAATGTATATGTATATATATGTGTATAAGTATATGTATGTGTTATTATGCATGTGTATGTGTATATGTATGTATTTATGTATATGTATATATGTATGTATATGTGTATGCATATGTGTATGTGTATATATATATATTTTTATATATGTATGTATGTATATATGTATATATGTGTGTATATATATATTTACATTATATGTGTATGCATATGTATATACATGTATATATACATCACCTAAGAATTTTCAACTCCCAAGATTTTGATTTACACTCAATTTGGACGTAAGTCCAAATACATCCATTGATAAAATAATGTTTCTTCCACTGCACAATCTCAGATATTTAAATAATAAAGGCATGGAAGATGCAGGACCCAAGCAAAATTCGCCAAATTACAGTTATTTATAACGAACGTCTTCAACATAGGAAAAAAATTTGGAGGCGATATGTCTCTCCAAATAATATCCTGCAATATTTTGACATCATAGATTCTAAGATTACTGAGATGAGTCTCATTTCCATTCGTCACAAGCTCCTTAAGATGTGGGAATGATCTAATTTCTAGTTCATGCAAGGATCGATGACTTTTGCAACTAAAAAGTATCAAATTCAAAAGAGATAAGGTTATCCAAATCTTTTATACAAATCTGAGTAGTTGGCAAACATGAGAGTTATTGGAGAACCTCTCGTGATGCTACAGACATTCTTATTGCTTTGATGTGTTTATTCAATATCTTTAATTCTTTTGGTCCTACCCACCCATTTGGATATAGGTCAATGACCTTCAAGTTCTATAATCTTGACATGAGACCATTCTTTACCTTGCCAAGCCCTTTCAAATATCTGCATATCAGACATTGCAATTTATTCAAATTTTTCAACACCTTTGGAAGTGATGAGAGATCTCCAACTCTCCGTGGATGAAATGTTTAGTTATTGTAAATTGACCAAAAATTTAATGTTCTTTGGAAGCTTTTTGATTGCAGTGTTTGAAAGATCCAAAAATATCAGTTTTGGCATTTGTTGGAAAAATCCTTCAGGAATTCTTTCCAAGCAATAGCTATGTAGTATCACTAGACACAACAAATCAGAACACTGATGAGACAAAGTTGTTGGAAATAAACTTAAACATAAATAATCATATGGGTTAATAATGTAGGAGTTAAGGAATATGAAGAGACATAAGTTAGAGAATATGACGAGTTAAGAGTTGAGGAATATGAAGATGAAGAGTTATGAGTTATTATGTAATAAGTATGAGAGTTATAGAATCTCACGGGTTTATTGTAAAGCCAATATAAGAGGCTAGCTATGTAGTGTTTTGATGAAGAGGTTTGAGATTTGAATAAAATTTATATTATCAAGTGGATTTTATCTTTCTCTTTCTACTATCTCTTTTTGAGCATATTTTGGCCCATCATCATTTCCAACAGTGGTATCAGAGAGTGGTTGAAAAGTTGGTGAACTTTTGTTGTTCCCAACAGTTGTGCCAAAGCCTTGTTGAAGAGTTAATTAGTAAACGTTCGTCAATCATAATGACGGTTCAGTCAGAGAACTGGTTAAAGAGTTTGACCAACGACATGGCAATATCGATAGGAAGTCTTTCTCAATAAGAGACAAGAAATAGTCTCTCTCAATAAGATACAAGTGGCAGTATCGATAGGTGATTCTCTATAGAGGACCTCTGAGACTCAAGCTTGTAGAAGTGAAGCCAAGGCAGGCTAGAAGCTTGAAGTACAAGTCAACCGACTTAAAGGCAAAGTTGAAGAATGTGTGAGTTGTGAGCAAAGCTCCACAGAGAAAGAAGACTGAAGAAGACAATCAAAAGGAGAAATGGAGAATAGAAGACAATCAAGGCAATGCTCAAGGAGATATTAGAAAAACTAAACCTTCAACCCCCAAGGTATGAATGTGAATGAAATGGTCCTGACCACTTACCTAATTTTGTTGTGATAATAAGGTTTGAGGACAAGCAAGGAAGTCATGAAATATGTGGACCTCGTGCATACACAAAGAAAATGTTGAGAATGATGCCTCAATGCGAGTGATAAAGCATCTAGGACAATACTACAACATTATCATGAAAGATATAAATGAAGAAGAGCTGGTTGAACTCAAGCATTAGTTTGAAGCCCTGAAGGAAGCTAATGGAGAGCTGTGGAAAAGCCTCATTGAAACCAGTAAGGAGTTGAAGTAGTTAAAAGAAAGAATGACGGATTTAGATCCAGAGGAAGAACTTGATTCCATGTCTTCAAATAGTGTTCATGTTTTTCCATAAGGTTGTGCTTGTCATGTTTAACAAAATGTTTAAGTTTAAGGGGGATGTTCGAAATAAACTTAAACATAAATAATTATATACGTTAATAATGTAGGAGTTAAGGAATATGAAGAGACATAAGATAGAGAATATGAAGAGTTAGGAGTTAAAGAATGTGAAGATGAAGAGTCATGAGTTATTATGTATAAGTATGAGAGTTATAGAATCTCAAGGGTTTATTGTATAGCCTATATAAGAGGCTAGTTGTTGGCAACTGACCAACTGAAGCTTCAAAATGGAAGAGATCAAGATACAACGAAGAGAGATCTAGTTGGGGAAGGGGAGGAGAGGAAGAATAGGAAGATAAGAGTTGAGATTCAGGAAAGGAGATGGCAATCATGTTACCATTTCCAATGCATTCACAGCATATATAGCTGTATAATAAACAGTTTCCTGCGCCACTAACAATTGGCTGCCACCTTACACTTAATCCATAACAGCATAACAAAATTAACATCTAATAATTATTCATAATGCTAATCATCATGTTTCCAGTGAAAACCCAACCTATATCACAAAGTCTGGGAATTTGGTAGGTCTCCGCACACGTCCACTCTGTCTGGGAATGTTGTCGGCCATCTTTGTATTTGTGTTTGCATCAGTAGTTCCCCCCTACGATTCACACCTTGTCCTCAAAGTGAAAGGTAGGAAACTCTTTATGGATGTCAACCACTACTTCCCAAGTTGCATCAGATATGGGCTGGTTCTCCCATTGAATTAAGACTTGAGTTTGAGGACGACGTTGTTGCAAAATTGTCTGTGTATCCAAAACTCGAGCTGGTCGTTGCACAGGCATGTGATCCACAAAATGGAGTCGAGAACCAGCAGGGAGAGCGAGTCTATATGCAACCGGTCTGATCTTTGCTTGGATTTGAAATGGCCCTTAGAATCGCTTGGAGAGCTTGTGAGTTTTCTTGTGACCTTGGATGGAGCGTTGACGATAAGGCCAGAGATGAAGATAGACCCAATCGTCAACATTGAAGGAAATATCTGTCCGGCCTGAATTTGCCTGGTTTCTCATGCGTGTTTGGGCCAGACGGAGATTGTCTTCTAGTGTGTGAAGAATAGTAGATCGGCTAACGAGTAACTTCTCGACGGGCGCTACTGTGGAAAAGCTCGATACATGGTCCAGCAAGGACGGTGGTGATCATCCAAAAACAGCTTCATATGGTGTCATGCAAATTAAGGAGTGCCAAGATGTATTGTAATGCCACTTCGCCCAATGCAAGAAGTGAACCCAATGATGGGGATGATCACCGACAAAACAGCGAAGATAATCTTCAAGATACCTGTTGAGAACTTCAATTTGGCAGTCGGTCTGTGGGTGATATGCATTGCTCATGGCCAAGACTGTCCCTTGAATCTTGAAGAGCTCTTGCCAAAAGGAGCCCATAAACAGAGGATCCCTGTCAGATATAATGTTGGATGGCATGCCGTGAAGCCGAACAATGTCTCGTGCAAAAACCTCAGCCACTTGTGATGCTGTAATTTGTGAATCCATAGCCGAAAAATGTCCGTGCTTTGTTAAGCGATCAACAACAACAAGAATTGTACATTTTCCTGATGAAGGTGGAAGATGAGTGATAAAATCCTAGGAAATTGAATCCCATACCTTCCCAGGAATTGGTAGGGGCTGCAAGAGGCCTTGAGGTGCTTTATTAAACGGCTTCATGGATTGGAAAACAATGCATTTAGAAATAAAGTCACGCACATGTTGTCAAAGACCAAGCTAATAGAAACTGCCGGAAAGGCGCGCAAGTGTTCTCTGCACTCCAGCATGACCACCTGATGGAGAATTGTAATACTCGTGAAGTAGTATAATCTGCAGAGTGGATTCAGGTGGTATATATATGCGATCCTTGAAGAAGATCAATTCATCCCGAATAGTATAATGGGGATGATCAGCAAGGCAATCTCTAATGGACTCATAAAATGTCTTCAGAGTGAGATTTGATTTATAGACTTGTCGTAGAAGGTCCCATAAGGCTGCCAAAGGCCGAGATGCCGTAAGCGAGTTGAATGATGCAGAATCTCATCAAGAAAGTGCATCCGCCGGACCATTTTGAACGCTAGGTTTATGCTGAATATCGAATTCATAGCCCAATAATTTAGTTAACCACCATTGTTGCTCAGGGGTTTGTATGGTTTGGGTGATAAGTGCTTTCAGACTTTGATGATTGGTCTGAATTGTGAATCGCCAGCCGAGTAGGTAATGTCTCCATTTACGGATGGCTTCAGTCACAGCATACATTTCTCGAACATAAGCCGATGCAGATTGCAACCTTGGCGATAATTGTTTACTAAAGTATGAAATTGGATGTTTCCCATGAGTCAACACTGCACCGATGCCGAAGCTAGAAGCATCAGTTTGTACAATGAATGGGAGGTTGAAATCAAGCAATGCCAGGACCAACGCTTGAATCAGTGCCTCCTTTAATTTCTGGAAGGTAGTTGTAGCTAGTGGACTCCAAACAAAAGCATGTTTGCGGAGTAGATCTATGAGAGGTGCAGCAATTGAAGAGTAATTGGACACAAATCATCGGTAATAGCCGGCGAGTCCTAGGAAACTCCGTAAGCTCTTGATGGAATTTGGAATTGGCCAAGATTGGATTGCAGAAACTTTCTCTTGATTAACAGCAACACCTTTGTTGGAAATTCTATGACCTAAGTAGCCAATCTCCGAACAACCAAACTCACATTTGGACAATTTGGCAAATAAACGGTGAGAGCGGAGTAGGGTTAATACAATGTGCAAGTGTTGCATATGTGCTGGCCAAGATGGATTGTAAATTAAAATATTGTCAAAGAAGACGAGAACGAACCTTCGTAGAGTTTTCCAGAAGATGGTGTTCATCAAGGCTTGAAATGTGGATGGCGCATTAGAAAGATCGAACGACATCACAAGAAATTCGTAATGCCCTTCATGTGTACAGAACGCCGTCTTCTCAACATCGGTGGGGTGGATACAAACCTAGTGGTAACCTGCTCGGAGATCCAATTTGGAGAAGATATGAGCCCCAGTGAGCTCGTCAAGGAGCTTGTCAACTGTTGGGATGGGGAAACTGTCTTTGATAGTAATGGCATTGAGTGCCCGGTAGTCTACGCAAAATCGCCAAGAGCCATCCTTCTTCTTCACCAACAAGACCAGAGAGAAGAAAGAGCTAGTGCTTGGCCGGACGATGCCATCGTGAAGCATTTCATTGACCAACTTCTCCATTTCAGACTTTTGAAAGTGGGGATAGCGATACGAACGTACCTTTACCGGGGTCGAGTTGGGCAAAAGTTGGATCCGGTGATCCAAGTCCTGCGGTGGAGGCAAGCCTAAGGGATCGGCGAAGAGATCATTATATTGGAGAAGGAGGCATTGTAGTTGAGATATGAATTCAGTTGGGACACTTGGCCCAAATCTGGGGGTGGGTGATGTGATTTTAGGCTGGATGGTAAGATGGAAATATTGGGCTTGGCCAAACTGGTCTCTTTGGTTGGTTAGAGATGATGACTAAATGTAGTTGTAATAAGGTTGTTTAACCCCGTGAAGGCGTATCTTATCACCAGCCCAGTCGAATTCCATCCATAAATGGCGATAATCGATAAGCACAGGCCCTAACTCCGCCATCCATTGGACGCCGAGTACCACATCCGTGCCATATATTGGAAGCAATAATAGGTCAACAGGAAATGAGGTATTGGCAATCCTTAAGGGAACCCGAACGTAGTGACCGCCACAGGGTACAAATTCACCATTTCCAACCATAACACGCGTGTGGGGAGATGGTTGAACTGGTAATCCCAAATGCTACGCCAACCTTGTTTGAATAAAATTATTAGTGGAATCTCCATCAATCAATACAACCACTTCATACCCGTTGATGGAGCCAGCAAGTTTGAGGGTAGCTGGTACAATCTGTCCCGTGAGTGCGTGATAGGATATGCATGGTGTGTCGTGATGTTGTTCATTAGGAGGATGAGGTGGTGGCGCTTCCTCGGGTGTATCTGTCACTATGTCACGCTCGTCATTTGGTTCTGTTAATAAACAGAGAAAGAGCGGAGGTCAACAACGATGCCCTGGTGTAAACTTGGAGTCACACTTATAACACAGTCCTTTTTCCCGTCTTGTTGCCATTTCCACAGGAGTTAATCGTTTGATGGGTGATGTCGTTGATCGTCCGCTACTTAGAGGTGGTGTTGTGGGTGTAGGCGATCGTCCGCTACCCAGAGACGGTGTTGGTGAGTAATTGATGGGCTTTGGAGCCATCATTCATAGAGGGTACAGCCGGTTAGCGTGGCATTTGTCTTCTACCAACTTCGCTATCCCAATGGCATCATCCAAGGTGGAAGGTTTTAAGATGTAGAGCTCTCATTGTATGTCTTCTCGTAGCCCTGAAAGAAAGCAATTAAGAAGATTGTTTTGGCTTAGAGTAGTAATCCGTGTGGACAAGCTTCCAAATTCCTTAAGATAAATGGTTATTGATGATGTCTGTTGGAGTTTATATAGCTGGGCTTCATGATTGATAAAGGAGGAGGGACCAAATCGGAGTTCCAATCTCCGTACAAATTCTTCCCAATTTGTCAGTTGGTCTGTCGAGTGCATCCAATGATACCATTGAAGAGCTGAGCCGGTCATGTAAAACGCTGCTATGGTGAGTTTCTGATCAGCCGGCGTTTGGAGATGAGTGAAAAAATATTCAATCTGGAAAATCCATCCCAAAACATTGTCTACATTGTAGAGTGGCACTTCGAGTTTGGGCAATTGGGGAGTGGTAGGGGAACCCGCCATGGAACCGACCGTCGATTGGGTAAGTGTATTTGGATGAGAGATAGGTGTGGATGGTGGCATCGGTAATGGCAACAGTGGTGGGGAAGTGGTCGGTTTGTCTAACCTGGCGAGCTTCGTCATCATGTCGGCCATGGCCGTTTGTTGCAAGGTGAGTGATTTCTGAATCATCTCAAATGATTAGGCATGCGCTTTCTGCATCATCTCTAATGCATTTGTATGTTGTTGGACTGTGGAACAGAAAGTATCAACCTTCGAGAGCATAGCATCATGGCGGGATAGTTGTTCATCTTTCCCTGTCAGCTGTTCGTCAAATGCTCGTGAACGGGTGAGCATCCCGTCTGTCATCCTAGCTTCCGATTGAGGTCAACGAAAGCACCAAAATGTTGGCAACTGACCAACTGGAGCTTCAAAATGGAAGAGATCAAGATACAAGGAAGAGAGATCTAGCTGGGGAAGGGGAGGAGAGGAAGAATAGGAAGGTAAGAGTTGAGATTCAGGAAAGGAGATGGCAATCATGTTACCATTTCCAATGCATTTACAACATATATAGCTGTATAATAAACGGCTTCCTGTGCCACTAACAATTGTCTGCCACCTTACACTTAATCCATAACAAAGATAATGAATTAACATCTAATAATCATTCATAATGCTAATCATCATGTTTCCAGTGAAACCCAACCTATATCACAAAGTCTGGGAATTTGGTAGGTGTCCGCGCACGTCCACTCTGTCTGGGAATGCTGTCGGGCATCTTTGTATTTGTGCTTGCATCACTAGCTATGTAGTGTTTTGATGAAAAGGTTTGAGATTTGAAAAAAATTTATATTATCGAGTGATATTCTATCTTCCTCTTCCTACTATCTCTTTTTGAGCATATTTTGGCCCATCATTGTTTTCAACAAAAATTAGATAAAGTTTAATGCCGCCTATAATCACTCGGTTTGCAGATATCTAGCTCTATGTGTCTCTTGTTGATATTTCCGCCAATCCATCATATTTTTTTACTATCCATTTATTCCTGTTCATCCCATAGTCTGATGCTATCCACTTTGCCATTTCATAAATTAGATCATGTAAGTGCACAAAACCATCATAAGAAAAATACAATAAACATGATTTCTCCAAAAACTTTAGCTGCCTTTATTCAATAAACACCGCTAAATTATTGTATTTTCCGAATTTAGAATTTATAATATTAAATGTAGCGGTGTTTGCACAAATAAACGCCGCTAATTTATAGATTTTTTTTATTTAAAATTTATAAAATCAAATTTTAGCGGCATTTATTTCAAAAAAACTCCGCAAAATTTGATAATTCAAATTTACCGCCATCTATTTAAAAAAAATTCAAATTTACTACCATCTATTCAATAAATTATCATTTTTTATTTTCTATAAATACCCTTTAATTACAAGATAATGAAAAGAGAAAGAAAGTGGAATAAGTAGAAGAGGAAATTGCAAGAAGGAAAGATGATGATGATGACGACGACGACGACGATAAGGCTAGAAGAAGAAGAAGAAGAAGAAGAAGAAGAAGAAAGTAGAAGAAAAAACTAGAAGAAGTAGAAAAAGAAATGAAGGAGAAGAAGAAGGATGAGGAAGAAGAAGGAAAAGAAGAAGACGAAACTAGAACAAGAGAAGAAAAAGAAGAAAGTAGAAGAAAAACTAGAAGAAGAAAAAGAAAAAATAAAAAAGGAGAAGAAGAAGAAGAAGAAGAAGAAGGAGGAGGAGGAGGAGGAAGAAGAAGAAAGGAGAAAAAAAAAATATAAATATAAAAAGAAAACATAATAAAAAAAATTATCAAAGATGATTTTTTTTTTTAAAATCTGGTTAAATTAGCCTTTTTAAAAAAACTTTTTTTAATTTATTTTTTTAAATTATTTTTAAAAACAAGTCCCTAAAGGTCATAAAAACGCTGCTAACATAGTGGTGTTTATATGAAAATGTAGCTAATTTAATTTTTTTTTGAATTATTTAAAAAAACGCCGTTAAAGGTCACAAAAACACCGCTATAATAATGGTGTTTGTCTAAAAACACTGCTAATTTGGTGTAGTGTGGTGTCTTCTTAGGAATCTTTATACGGACCATCTTGGGATACCCGAATCCTCAAAATTAATGATGAAGCTACAAACTCCAACATCTACAATAACTTTCATCACAAGCACAATCTTCTTCAAACTAGCTAGAACTTTGAGGTGCAGTAAAGAGATATCTTCTATTTACAAAATTTTTCAATACGACCCTTCCATAATAAAATGATCACTTTTTCTCAAGGATAATGTTTGATATGTGTTATTTTTTAATTATTCTTTATCTGACAACGGGCGGGAACTAGCCTGTTCCGAGTTCATATTCACATTATTATTATTTTTTTGAATAAAGTGGATGAACCACCATATTCACATTATTTTCTTTTTCTTTTGTTTTTTTTATTGGAGAGGATTCATCAAAATATTAATCCACATTAATATAATAAAAAATATTTTTATTTTTAATAAAAATAGTGTGAGGCTGTTGACATGGCAAAATCACTGAATAGGGTCAATGTACCGCCACATGTATATCATATGATGCAATAATAATAATAATAATAATAATAATAGTAATAATTAAATATGAATCAAACATTAAATGGTATACTGAGTTAATATTATGGTGTTTTTGTTGTACTTTTAATGAATGGTGGTTTATCCACATTATTAAAAAATATTATATATTATGATAAAATTGATTATTAACTAATCATTGTACTGGATAATTTAAAATTATAGAAACATAATTGAATAAAACTAGCATGGATGTCGGTGCTCAAGCTATGGCATTCATTAGGATGGAAGTTGTATAAAAATTTAAAAAATATATAAAAATCATTGAAGAGAAAAAAAAACTAACCGATAGCAAATATTATAAGTATAGATATTATTATATACATATACTATATCTCATATATAAGAAAAAGAATCTTTACAATAAAAAATTAATAACTGTCTATATAGTATATCTTAAAAATGCAATAAAAATGTATCCCCCTGGATGAGAACGTCCTAGCTCATTTGAGCAAGATCACGGCTCTTTTGATATATATATATATATATATATATATATATATATATATATATTATTGTATACAAACAAACAACCCCTATATATATTTATATATATATATGTATATATATATCATTTTTTTTTTAATTAAATATATATATATATATCATTTTTGGAAAACTCAAAAAACCTTAAAAACAAATAAATAATCCGGATTTTTTGAAATAAAACATTATGTTTTAAAAACCAATAAAAGACATTCTTGTTTTGTCTCTTGACTCTCTCTCCCAACTCCCTAATATGGAATCCCGATCGCATCTTTCTCCATAGTCCACAACCACCCTCCACCCTAAATAGCTCGCTTACCTTAATCTAGTCCATTTCAGTTTTCTCTCACTTATAGCATCATGGAACACTAAAACAGATTATCTCAGTTTCCAGGACTTATCACATCTTTGGGGTCGGAATTCTCCTCTCAATTGGTTCTCTAACAATCTTCTCAAGGAAACCACATAAGGTGCTATGTAATCACAAAATATCATCTGACATAATTTGAGGATCAATCACATATTATTTGACATGATTCAAGGGTCAATCGTATACTAAATTGATGTCAATTACATAAATTTAACAATTATAAATATTGTCATTTATGTAGTTCCTACTTGCTATAATCCTATTATAGATGCTAGACTCTTGTATAAGTAGGGTACACAACTATATTATTTGACGTACAACAATAAAAAAAATTCCTTTGCATTTACTTCTTTTCTTGATTCCCCTAGGTTTCCATCCATTCTTGCAAACATCTCAAATCTTATATCAAACAAAAAAAAAGTTGGAGATCAGAGGAGGAATTTTGGGTTTCACATGTTTTTCATGGTTTGTAAATAAAAAAATTGACATTGACATTGATTTGGGTGAAGATAAGAAGAGGAATTTTTCCTTATTTTTTTTTATTTGCTTCCAATTTTGACTATTTTTTTTAATTTTTTCAAAAAATTATTTATTTTACAAAAACCAAATTCAGTTCAACTGGTTGGTTGAACCCGAACTAGCCAGTTTTTAAAACATTGAAAAACTGCCTCGATAACTGTGAAGACAAATTTTCTTCCAAGCTACACCGATGAGCTTCGTCTGTACCTGCACAACACTATGCATTGTTTAGTATTGAATGTGTGTTAATGCAAAAGTTATAAAATGCTTGAAGCTGCAACATGCTCTGTAAGCTTACCAATTGGACTGAGCATGTTTAGAAGAATTTACCTTTCTTTCCCAGGTCGTATCAGGCTTTACCTTTATTTCTTGCATGATTTTGATAATGCTAATATTTAGAAGAGTTTTTGGAAGAACCTCTCCAAATAGAGAAGCTAATTTATTAAAAACTAAACAAGAAGAACAAAACTACAAACTGAGTAAAAACTTGGAACAGATTAGAAGTAAAATCCAAACTTTCTAAACGATTTCATAATCCAAAAAGGAAGGTCTTTACCAAACAAAAACAAATTAAGATGTTGATGAAGCGTGCCATACGAAGCCAGATTTGCTGCCGGATAATCGACAAAAGAGGGGATGATGTGAATTTGAGGGTGTCCACACATATCAAGGAGGAATTTCAGATTGTTTACTTGCGCTTCGATTCTCCAAGACGAGATGTGGTCAGAACATTGGAGGAGTTGAATGACTGCAGCGTGATCACATAGAATGTGTCTCACAGGAATGTGAAGATCCAAAGCAATCTGGAGAGCAACTTCGACAACAAGAAGCGGGGTGTTGGTGCTGTCCGAGAGTTGGCGGGAAGAGCTACCATCAAGAGAAATTTTATAGTTAGCAGAGGAAAAGAAGAAGCCAACTGAATTTACCTTAAGAGTATGATTTGTTGTTGCATGAGTGAACAAGAAGTTATCATCGGCTGAGGAGAAGTTAGACAGTAATAATTTTCTACCCATGAGCACATAATTACTCTAGTAGAACTCGTCAACATAAGCAGCAACCTTGAGAACAATGTTAGGGAAAATGGGACGAATGTCTCTGAAGATGTAATCACAAAGACACACCCAAATGAACCAAGCACTGGCGGCAATTAATGCTAAACTATATGTAGAATGCCTATAATTAATGACCCAGTTGCCTGAGGAAAAACCATTAATGAAAGTAATAGATAAATTAAGCAAACTATTAACTTGATCCCAAATTGCTTGGATTCTATCACACTGACAGAATAGGTGATCAATAGTTTCATGATGTAAACCACAAAAGACACAAGAGCTATCGGGGCCGAGATGAATGCTGTGAAGGAATGCAGATGTTGAAAGCCGACCTCTTAAGCATAACCAAATAAAGTGTTTAATTCTAGGAGCAACAGGAATATGCCAAACAATGTTCCAACCATCCCAAGCATCAGAGCTAACAGATTGCTTGTTCAAAGTATGATAAACAGTAGATGAAATTTTAGTGTGAGATTCAGCAGAAAACCAGGTCCAATGATTCTCAGAGTTGTGATCAATAGCAATAAGAGAACAATGTAAATTCCCAGCATTGCTACCAAAAATTTGATTAAAGTCAAGAATAAACCATTGTTCATTTGTAATGATATCAGAGAAAGAAATCACATCAAAATCAATGTCCATGTTAAGATAAGTGGGTTTTAAAGCAACAGGAATTTCATATAACCAAGGATCCCAAAGCAGGGATGTTCTCAAGGGGTTAACTTTGTTAATTTTGCAATGTTGTTTAATAAAAGTTGCAGATTTACATAAACCCCTAAAGAACCAAGAACATTTAGCCGGCACAGAGTCTTGCCAAAATTAATAGTCCCATATTTATTCAGTAAGATATAAACCCAAATACAGTCATGTTTATTTAAATATTTGAAGATGTTTTTAGACATGAGAGAATGTTTAGCAAGATTGAGGTTTCTAATACCTAAGCCCTCCTCAGACTTACCTTCAGTTAATATACTCCAACTCACATTATGGATGCCCTTTCCATTTCCATTCCTATTCCAAAAGAATTTTCTTACAACTTTGGATAATTCAGAAAGGATTGAATCAGGAATGGGATAAACAATTAAAGTGTAAACTGGAATTGAAAGCATGACAGAATTGATCAGTATCTTTTTGGCAGCGGGGGTGAAGTGAAAATTGGACCATTTGTAGGCCAAACTAATTACTTTATCAACCATAGGTTGGAAAGTAAGAGGAACTAATCTTTTTGGAGAAATAAACACCCCAAGATATTTAAAAGGGAAGGACTCCTGCTTTAAATTCAAAATGTTGCAAACTCGGTTGAGGATATGCTTGTTCATCCAAGAGGGGAAAAAAAATTTGGGATTTGTTATAATTAGGCCTTTGACCAGAGAAGCTGCAGTAATAGTTTAAACATGTATTGATGTTTTTGGCAACTCTCCTAGAGGCAAGAGTAACTAAAAATCAAAATCATCAAGCATACATTAAATGATTGAAATTGTGATTCAAATTCATCATTGAAACCAGGAATAAGATTATGCTGAAGGCTACAGTTTAGCATGGTTGTAAGGGTTTGGGATACAATAATGAATAAGTAGGATGAGATAGGATCGCCTTGACGAACACCTCTAGAAGAACAAAACTAGGGAGTGGGTTTACCATTAACCAGAATGGAGAACGAGCACACATGCAGACAAGAATCAATCCAAGAAACCCAAAGAGGAGGAAAATTCATTTTAATAAGAATGGAAAGAATTGCACTCCAACTAAGGGTATCATAAGCCTTTTCGATATCAAGTTTAATAATCATCCTAGGGGGACTATGGGTATCAGATTCAATCGAGTGAGCAACCTCTTAAACAGTAATAATGTTATCAGAAGGGCAACAATTCGCAACAAACCCCGCTTGCTCACAAATGATGATGCTAGGAATTATTCTTTTTAATCTATTAGCGAGCAACTTCGAGAGAATTTTGAAACAAACATTGCATAACGAAATTGGACAGAAATCCGAAACCGACTTAGGATTATCTTTCTTAGGAATGAGAGCAACGAAGGTTTTGCCCCAAGAAGAAGGGATGAAAGAAGTTTTGAAGAAATATTGAATGGCCTCAAATAAATAACTACCCACAACAGGCCAGAAAGCTTTATAAAATTCCACGTTAAACCCATTGGGTCCAGGGGACTTACCTGAAGGATGATCAAGCAAAGATTGATGAACTTCCTCGATAGTCACATTATGGATAAGGAAAGCACCGTCAGAGTCAGAGATTCTGGGAATATCAGGGGGAAGCTCGTCCGGATTGCTGGTAGGATTGCCTGAAGAAACGCTCCAGAGGTTTTTATAGAAGTTCATGAAAGCTTGTTCGACGCCAGAGTAACTCTAGTGTTTGAGATTAAATCTAGTACGAGAAAGAAGATGAGTAAACGCTTGCATAGGATTGCCCCGAGGAGTAAAATTCCAAGCTTCACGAATACAATTATGACAACCGAAATAATCCAACCAAAAATTTTCAAACCTGAACGAGTTTGTTTTGGAAACAACGGAAAGATTAGCAGTGAGAAAAAACGGAGAATGATCAGAGAAGGAACGATTAAGGTGAGAGAGGGTATAAGATTTGAAAATATCATTCCACTCGAGATTAACCAGACATCGATCGAGTCTAGCCCATCTACGAGCCGAACCGATCTGGTTGTTACACCAGGTGTAAGGGGAACCGACAAATTTAAGATCTAAAAGATTATTACTATCAATAAAATTATTGAAAAAAACTGGATTTACGTCTATAATAGGAGAAAGAACCCCCTCTATGCTCGGTTCTGGAAATAATAGAGTTAAAATCTCCCAATATGAGCCAAGGAAGATTAAGTTCATAGAGTTTAGAAAGCTCAAACCAAAGAGATCTTTGAGAAAGACAACGAGAAGAATTATACACTACCGAAATAATAAATTTTTTTGAAAAATTGGGAGAAATAACGATATGTAAAACGCGACGAGAAACAGAGATAGGAGTGACTCGGCCGATGGCAGGGTTCCAAAGGATAAAGATACCACCCGAGAAACCGTCAGCGAGAATGGAAGCCCATTCCCAATGCTTAGGGATCTTCTTACAGAAACGATCAACACGGGCCGAGTTAGCTCGGGTTTCAACCAAACAAACCAAAACTGGTTTAAGCTTTTTAATGAGTCTGGTGAGTCGAGTTACAGAAGAGTTACAGAAGAGTTTTGCTTGCGTTGCAACAAGTGAAGCTGACGCTGCTTAATTCTTAGTGTACATTTGTCTTAGAATTGTTGCCTCATACATTGCTTCTCTAATTTGTGTTGTGATTTTTTCACAGTCTAATCCATTTATTAGATAGACTAGTGTCACCAGAGCAAGTGTACTTTTAGATCAATTGCCTGACTTTATCTAAAATCAATGCATAATTGGATCACAATAGAAACTTATCTTGTACTCTGTGGGGTTATTAAAATATGAAATCATACATTTACTTGCATAAATCCTTCCTGAGTACTGGTTCTATTTGGATTGTAGTCTTAGGTGGAAGAAGATACATAAGAGAAATTCTGAGGAACTCATGCTTTTTCTATCAACTGATCAACCAAATGACTGACAAAATAATAGTCTTTAGATGAATTTAGTCAGTTGTTATTGTTGATGGATCTCAAATTCAAATCGTGATGTTTTGGATGGCAATCTTTTATTGGACGATCTATTACTAATTTTTAAGAACATTAATATTTTGAGATAATGAGTATTTCAATTACGGATTCTAACACCATGAATGAAACCTATATATTGAAGCAATAGGAACCTAATTAATTAGAATAATGGGCTTAAGATCTATAATGTTATGGGTCAATTTTTGTTATATTTGATAGAAGAGAGAGGAAAGAGTGGATCAATTCTCATTAATTGAACACAACTCATGTATGACCTTAGGTGTACATATAGGAATCAGGAATACAATGATACACGTATATCCTAAGTATACCTCACATATATACATACATACATCTAACATCCTCCCCCTCTTCAACTCAAGGCGGATCGTGCGTCTGGAGTTTGGATAAATGAAGAGATGTTGATCGCGAGTCTGTGCGTTGGTGAAGAAATCTACTACTTGAACCTCTTTTGGAAGATAGTGAAGGGATACAATCTGAGCACGTACATGACATCGAGTGAAGTGTGCATCCACACGAATATGTTTGGTCAGCTCATGTTTGACTAGATTTGCAGTAATCTGAAGGGCTCCAGTACTGTCACAGTAAATAGGGATAAAATAAGTGATGGCTACACCAAAATCCTGCAGAATCGAGTGAATCTAAAGCATCTCCTGGATAATGGAAGCCAAAGCACGAATTTTAGCCTCAGCACTAGACTTAGCAACAGTAGGTTATTTCTTGGTCTTCCAAACAACAAGTGAAGACCCAAGAAAGATACAGTAACCAGTGACAGAGACCCGATCATCAGGAGAACTAGCTAAAGTAGTATCAGAATAGGCTTGTAGCTGAAGAGTGGACTGGCGTAAGTAAAACAAACCACGCAAGGCAGTGCCATGAAAATATCGCAACACTCAGAGAAGATGAGTATAATGAACAAAAGTAGGTGTTGCAATCAACTGACTGAGAATGTGAACAGCATGCGAAATGTCAGGACGTGTAATAGCCAAGTATACCAAACTGTCGACCAAATGTCGATACCGAGAAAGATCCAATAAGTGAATCCTATCAGAAGTACTAGCTATAAATGAAGCTCTATCGGTGTAGCGGCAATACGAGTGTTGGTCACACCAAAGCGAGCAAGGCGATCTAGCGTATAATGTTACTGAAATAGACGATAGTTATCAGGATGAGAGGAGATCTCTATACCCAGGAAGTAACGAAGCGGACCTAGATCAGTCATCAGAAAGGTCTCACATAGTTTCTACTTCACAAAGGTAATGTGAGCATAATCGTAGGCAGTAAGGATCATGTCATCCATATACAAAAGTAGAATGGTCCAGCCTCAAGAACAAGAATGTCCGAATACCAGATCATGTATGCTTAGAGTAAAACTTGCAGCCTCAACAACTGTGCTGAATCACGCAAATCAGGCACGTAGAGCCTGTTTGAGACCATAGAGAGCACGACAAAGATGACAAACAAACCCCTGAGGTACCTGAAGGACAAGGGGAGAAATCATGTAGACCTCTTCATTTAAGTCCCCATGAAGAAATGCATTCTTCACATTGAGCTGATGAATAACCCACCTACGAATAGCCATAACCACCACTAACATGCACACAGTATGCATGTGGGGCACTGGTGCAAAAGTCTCTTCATAGTCATGGCCATACTCCCGCTAAAAATCATGAGCAATAAGACATGCTTTATAGCGCTCGATAAACCCATCAGAACGGGTCTTTACCCAGTAGATCCAACGACATGTAATGGGAGTAGCAAGATCATGAAGAGGAACTAGATCCCACAGTCATGGCAATTCGAGATAAAGCATCAAGTTTCTCAGTCATGTCAATCCGCCACTCAAGTTATCGAACCTCTTCCTTGTGGGTACTTAGCTCAAAGATATTTAGAATAATGGTGCTAGCAGAGGCATAGCAAATTAGGGGATTTAAAGTGGATCAATTACGTAAAATTTAAATATTGGATGATATCTTAGGAGCCAGATCAGTAGTAGGAGAGGCGTCAGAAGGATCTACTAAGGAGAAGATGTTATAGGATCTTGACGATGGTAAAAGAAATGAGCAAGCGGGTGAGCAGGAGGAAGCGAAGCACAAGAAGAAGGGGAAGCCACTACAGGAGACCCAACAGATAAAGGGGAAGGGGAAGCCACTACAGGAGACCCAATAGATAAAGGGACAGGGGAATCAAGGAAGGAGTGAGTAAGAAGCTCTGGAGGAGTGTGAAATGGAGGAGATGAAGATGCAGGGGAAATGTCCTCAGAAGAAGGAGTATGGAAAAGGAAGGACAGAGGAACCAAGGGAGAAGGAGACACAGTAGAAGAAGAAGAAGAAGAAGAAGAAGAAGAAGAAGAAGAAGCGTAAAAGGGAGTAGACGCATCAAATGTGGCATTATGAGAGATACGTATACGATGAGTAACAGGGTCATAACAATGATAACCTTTATGTTCAAGACTATAACCTAGAAAAACACAAGAGACGGACTGGGCTATAAGCTTTGTTTGATATCGAGGTGAAAGTAAAACAAAACAATGACAACCAAAAATGCAGAGATGATTGAGGCAATGTGCCCTCAGAGGATAAGAAGGCACGAAAAGCCTGAGAAGTGTATTCTTTGCCAGAGTCAGACTGAAAGATCTTGACAAAAGCGGCGAATTGAGTGTGAACCATAGCTGTAAAAGATTGATAGATGGACAATAACTGACTACGATGATGCATAAAATAAATCCAGGTGAAACGAGTATAATCATCAATAAAAGGAACATAATAACAATTACTTCCTTTAGAGACAAAGAAAGCAGGAACCCAAATATCAAAATGAATAAGTTCAAAAGCGGCACTAGTTTGAGACACACTCAAAGAATAAGGGCATTGTAGCTTCTTGCTGAGCTTACAACCAAGACAAACTATATTAGAGGAAGGATGGATAGCTCCTAAGATGCCAAAACGAATAAGAGACGACAGAAAATGGAAGATGAAGGGAATCCAACACATAAACTCTACTATGATAGTGACCAGCTCCAATCACCATCCCACTGTGATCCTACGCATGACACGAGATACGATAAAAAATAACCTGATAGTCATAATCAGTAAGCTGACTAATAGACATAAGGTTCATGGATAAACAAGGAACATGAGAGACAAAAGGAACTGGGAAGGCATTGGATGAAAGATGTCGAGTAGAAGAGACAGGAAGGAGTGTGCCATCACTGATACGAACACAGGTGATAAATAAAGGTGGACAGGATTGGTGAAGATGAGTGGCATCAGGGGTTATATGAAGCGAAGCACCAAAATAAAGAAACTAAAGAGGACAGGAACTACTTGGAGTGGAGGGAGGAACCTGAGCCGAACACACATGTCTAGTGGAGGAGGTGGAGTCTACCAGATGATACTGCTAGAACTCTTGGAACATCACCAATAGCTACTGATCCACAACAGACAGTGAAGCAAGAGATGGTGGAGCAAGAGAGGCCTGAATAGAATGGGCCTAGGAAGAGTGAGGCAAGTAAAGAAGCACCATGGGAGTGAGGCGCAGAAGCCCATGCTGCTTCTTCCGCCAATCACACTAGATATGTCCTAGTATGCCATAGTAGTGGCAAGTCACAGGCCTTTTCGGCCGTGGAGGAAGCTGAGAGGAGACAGGGGAAGAAGGCGAAGAACAAGTAGAGGAGGATGCCAGAGATATAGAAAGAAGCCGAAGGATAGCAAGAGTACTACCCCTATGAAAGAAGCCCAGAGATGGGTTTCCTTAGCATGAACAAAGGTGAATGCCTCATCCAAAGAGTATGCAAATGGAGAATGAATCAGCTGGGCCCGAGTCAGCTCAAACTCAAGACGGAGACGCATGATGAATTCATACATGTGATGTGCCTCATCATGACAACGACGACAGGAGTAGGACTCGGAGCAGGTAAGAATCTGAGCAGCATGGGTAGCATAGTATGAAGGTGTGAGAGCATCACTCTGACGTCATAGTGCATAGTACTTGCTATAGGAATGGTCGACAGTGTCTTCCCCCTACTGAAGACTACCGAGTTCCTGGTATAAAGTGTATAACTATGCCTGACTAGAGCCACAGTAGTGCCGCTCCATGTATTCCCACATCTGACTAGCAGTAGGTAGATCTGCAATTAGGGTGTGGATCTCAAGAGTGACGTTTGGCAGATAATCATTTTGGTCATGGAGTCATTAGCATCCCACTTCCCTAGCTATCGCTCAAAGGTGATGAGAAGGGTAGAAGTCTCCAAGGAGGAAGCAGTAGTGTCAGACTGAGAAAAAGAA
The DNA here is from genome assembly GCF_009730915.1 of Dioscorea cayenensis subsp. rotundata. Taxonomy (NCBI): domain Eukaryota; kingdom Viridiplantae; phylum Streptophyta; class Magnoliopsida; order Dioscoreales; family Dioscoreaceae; genus Dioscorea; species Dioscorea cayenensis. The sequence continues at coordinate 5,608,116 of NC_052483.1, forward strand.
GGAAGATAAGCAGTAGATGTGCTATCAACATGGCGAAGAGCATGTGCGCCGTCGAGAATCCACCTGATGGTTGATTCTAGGAAATGTAATCGGTTCCATCAAGAGTCACATCTAAATTGTGGAGGTTTCACCGACGAACCTCAAGTAGAACACCACTGAACCCAGAAGCATCCATTTTTATTATGGGGCCCACCATATTTGTCAGCTTATTTTTGGAAAAAGTCTGCAATCAAGAGAGGTCCACCATATTTGGCAGCTTCTTTTTGGGAAAAAAAATATGCAATCAAAGAGGGGCCAGCCTATTTGTCACTTGCTATTGGTGTGATTTGAATGGAAGATGCTTCAAGGATTGATTCCAGGAAAAATTAGAGAAAAATGAGGAAGGTTGTCAAGCTATTGGGCTCTCCGACGGAGGACGAGTGGTGATCCAGTGTCAAGAGGCTAGCAAAGACGGCGAGCTGGACGATAAGCGGGTGGCGGCTGGCACTGGTGGCAAAGGGCGCGGAGTCTAAGGGTTGTCGAGCAGCTAGCGGGTGACGCAGTGATGGTGGCCGGCGATGTTGGTGATGGCCGTTCAATCACCATTAGGAGAGCCGAGCTTAGATAATGGCGTGGTGATGGTGGCCGGCGATGGTGTTAACGGGCATCAAGTCATGTGAGTGAGGATGCAGATTTAAGGTTTTTTTTTGTATGAATGAGTAAAAGTGATGGAGATGTAGAGATGGCTAATGATGAAGGAAGAAGATTGCTGGTGAGAAGAAGTTTGCCCAAGAAAGTACCCAATGAAGGAAATGGTCGGTGGATGTGGCCGGAGAAGGTGGCCGGGGAAGGGAGCTTAGTCTGATACCATGATAGAAGAGAGAGGAAAGAGTGGATCAATTCTCATTAATTGAACACAACTCATGTATGACCTTAGGGCTACATATAGGAATCAAGAATACAATGATACACGTATATCCTAAGTATACCTCACATATATACATACATACATCTAACAATATTAACTTACCTGATTTGGTATGAAGAAATAAGTTGGCTTATAAAAGGGTAAATTTATCTAACTAATTGGGAAAATAGAGTCTGTGTCTAATAAAAGTTTTTCACATTTTTTTCTAAATAAATAAGTACAGTGCAATGCTTTAAAAGAAATAAGTTGGAATCCTATTTTATCCATAAATGCTTCACTGATTTGGTTATATCTTTCTTGTAATTTGGTTTCTCTTTAAGAGTTTTCATTTATAAACATTGGATATACACAAAACCAATTGCTTAGGTCTAGCTATTGAATTTTTTTTTTCTGTTCATGCTTGATTTTAAATGGAACTTTTTTCCAGAAAACATTTTTGTGAAGAAGGATGTTATAATGCAACCATTTCTCTTTCAACTTCATATTAACAGTTGAAACAGAATTGACTAGTAATAGTTCTACTTTTTTTAATACTATCTATAATACCCCTTTGATTCCACTCTGTAGGTTAGGCTTATCTTATTGTCTATTTGAATAATTTCATATTGGATTGAAAAAGTTTCATTTTCTAAAAGAGGGTGATGATAGCTCTATCTTGTGATTGGTCGGTGGACTTAGAAATGTTAAAATATATTTACCATTTATCTTATAAAATCATCAAATGAAACATGCATGTTTCATCTATTTCTAAGCATTCCATTTTAATATTTTCAGTTGTTTTCATCCAGATGTACACATCTTTGGACCGTGCAGTAAAAATCACCTTATGCTTGTGAATTCTGAGATCTCCATGATTTCCTTCATCCCATTTATCATCCCAGAGAAATACAAAGTTCTTAGTTTTCAAAACATGAAGTTGCCCTTTTTTTTATTTTGTTACTCTCTGTGGGGCGAAGTTGCAACTTGCACCTATCTTTTTCTTATATTTTCCCAAATAAATGTTCTTAAGTTTTCCAGTTTGAAGCCAATTCATTTTACCATTGTTCTATAAGAAACAGGTTTGGTTTAGTGGGTTGTACCTCCATGAGTAAGATTTATGGTTGTTTTCCTTTCAACTAAGTTATCTTCTTTAAAAATTCCATTGATCTGTTAATCTTTTAACTTGACGTACAATTTGGAAAACAAGAGCCTGGAACATAACAACCTCTGCTATGTTCATCTGATAATCATTTCACCTTCTCATCTTTTTCTCTTTTTGGTGTGCAATAATGATATACACTCGAAACATGTGTATGTTTTTAATTTTCCACACAGATTCTAAGAAGTAATGGTGCACTACATAAACAAAGTGCTTTTGAGGCGGTTTTCAAGACCTATAGAGGCGGTTATAACCGCTTCTATAGGGTATAGCTGGTTTTATTCTCTAGCCCTCTAAACCGCCCAGACGTTCAGCTTACACTTTTGTTCATATAGACTCAAACGTTGAGTAAATATTGTTTATGTAGCGGTTTTTTAATAACAAGAGCAGAGGCGGTTAAAACCGTCTCTAAAAATTATAAGTCGTAGAGGCGATTATAACCGCCTCGATAGCTACTAAGTTTTCATTAATTTTAATAGTTTTAGAGGTGTAGAGGCGGTTGAAACCGTCTCTATACCTACTAAGTTTTCATTATTTCCAATAGTTTTAGAGGTGGTTTTACCGGCTTCTAAAAATTATAAGTGGTAGAGGCGGTTATAACCGCCTCTATAGCTACTAAGTTTTCATTATTTCCAATACTTTTAGAGGTGGTTATAACCGCTTCTATAGCTACTAAGTTTTTATTATTTCTAATAGTTTTAGAGGTGGTTTTAACCGCCTCTAAAAATTATAAGTGGTAGAGACGGTTATAACCGCCTCTATAGCTAATAATTTCTTACATGTTTATTTTTTAGAAGCGGTTATAACAACCTCTAAATTTGTTCATTAATTGAATTAAATTAAATATTGATTTATTTTCCTACTAATAGTAAATAAATTTGTTTAATCTGTAAAAAAAAATTAAAATATTTCAATACATTAAAAAATATGTTAAATTCAATGTCATTGACTTTCATTGACAAGTTAAGAACTAAATTGCAATGCATTTTGATTAATAACAAATTTTCGAACCAAGCAACAGTATGCAAACAAGGATTCCCATATTTGAGAAAAAATTTAACACGAGTTGTCTCTATTGGTAATATATGATAAATTTTTTTAACAAAAAAGTTCTCCTTTTGGCTTTGCAACTCCCTCTCATGTTCAAGAAGACTGGCTCTAGTATATAAGGACTTTGAAAGCATTGGGCAATCAACAACAGCTTGAGGATTGTTTGAAAAAGCCTTCCATAGCATTGGGATGAAGAAACATTTGAAAATTGTGAGTGCTTTTTAGCATCCCTGAACATAAGATTCTCAGCAATAAAAATAACAAACAAATATTAGATATTGAACAAAAGCACAAAAGCACAAAAGCACTACAAACAGAACAAATAAGGTAGTATATGATCAGATACTGATAATAACTAAATAGGCAAGCTTAAGCAGATGCTCTACTGCACAAGGTATGCAATTGATTGAGAATAATTTATTTTATAAAACACTAATATGTAGGAGAAGCAATCCAAAATGGTCAAGTTCATGTTCATGTAGGAATTTTGAAAGAACTCACACAAAGCTGTGAGAGTACAACATAGTATGATCTGGAGAAACAAGAATAAAAAGGAATAATAATAAAGTCCAAACATCTCCATTTCTTTAGGAGTGAGGAAAGGGGTTGGGTTTTTTGTCCTAGTTGTACTAAAAAGGCCAATGTTAAGCAAAGTTGGTGAAAATGGGGTATCAAGTCTCCTTCAAAGCCAATGAATCAATCCAAGCAATTAGAGAAACTTAGGACCAATCACATACTTTCTCTTTATATCTTTCTTTCTCTTGTGAGTTGTGATTTGATTCTAGTTACTAGCTAGCTAGGCCTCCCAAAAACCTCCATCACATGATATCCCAGTTCTTTTCTTCTGCTCCTACTCTTCTTCTCTCATCATACCTTCTCTTTTGTTTTCATCCTTCAATCTTTCTCTTATTTTTTCTTTTTTCTTTTTTATTTTTTATTTTTTCTTTTTTCTTTTTCTTTTTTTTTAAATAAATAATAAAAAAATCTCCAATATCACAAAATTATCCGTTTAAAATTCAATTTTCATTATTTATATAAATTATCATCATGTGAACTATTTTCTTTGACCATATGTAAATGGATTATTTTACATACATCACTAATAAATAAATTAATAAAACAATGAAAAAACTAAACTTATTGATAAACTATCTTAATTCTTAAAAAAATGACTGCCTATGTTCTGAATCAGTGACACAAAAAAGTTATTAATCTTTTTGTCCGAACAGATAATTTCAGAAGCCTTAATAAACAACTCTAAAATTAGAGATAAACAAAGATAATAACCATTAAAATTTTCATGATTTGAAACCCAGAGTTGAAAGTTTGAAGGCAATAATTTTTGGTTAATGAACATATAGAGCTTACCAAAAGTTCTCCCTTCAAGAACACCATCCAAAGCAAAAATCAGAAAGACTGATTAGATCCACAACACCAAGATACTGGAAAAACAAAAAGTAAAAGAAAATAATTCAAACTTATTAAAAATAAAAATAAAAACAAAAAACAAGAACATGTCATTTATAAGAACATTTCATTTCAAGAGTTGGTGGATTGGATTGCCATGAAGAACATAATTGTACATTTCCTGTAAAAGAAGGATCTAGCTCAATACAATTCTGTGCATCTTTGAGTCCTTCAGCCAAGGCTCCAAACCAAGTGTAGCACGCAGCCCTGTTGTTGTATATCTGAACAAGCGCAGAAGTACTTCATGAGCCACAACACAAGTGATAGACATCATATATTCACAATGGCATATGGCTGACAGCTTGACCAATCACATACTTGATCAATAACTAGTTCAATAATTTCTATACCACTGCTTCCGCAATTATTTTAACTGTAATTACTAGTCATCCGTACTGGATGAAAGTACCTACTGGTACAAGTCAAGAGTCAAAAAGATAATAAATAAATAAAAATAAACAAAACACATCACCACCATGGTTAATGAGGAGCTAGCACTTGAGTCGCATGCCTTATGGAACAAGATGAAATTGATAGTGAACTTATGAGACCAAGTCAAAATGATGGATGCAATGGATTGGAATTTAATGAAATGCAATTAAATGAATGAATGGGTTTTCAGGAAAAAGCCACTCATTGGTGGCTATGCATTTGCAATCTCAGACTGAGGAGCTATTAAAGCAGTCTTTCAGTTTCAGTGGTTGAGATTAATTCTTCTTGCAATAAAAATAACATAAAAAAATGATAATAACTTATATTATTGTGTGGTGTGTCATACATAATAAGCCCATGGACACATGAAAAACAAAATTAACATAAATCTTATTAAAATATTTTATAGCATATAACTTATGATCTTATATCTAAAGCCCAACTTGTGTAGCATTCGGTCATAAATCAGGCATCCTATATTAAAAGTTAGTTAAGCAAAACCACCTAGCAGTGTCAATGGAAAATGATAAAATATAAAATTGGGAATTCTGAGAGAGTACAAATTTCAACATGGTCTCTTTCTTTTCTCATTAAGTAATAACAAACTTCCACAGTAATCAGAAAACTCATCTTAATTTTAGAACTTCAGAATTTTATATTCAAGGTACAGAATAAAACATAGACTTGGTAGTGTCACATTACGGAATTGAATGATAAACCATCCAAATAAACGATATGCTCTGCTCACAATGAGTCAAATTTCCCACATGCTTTGATAGTTGATCGAACTTTTCACCAACCATATTCTATGTACTCAATTTAAAAAGAAATGATGACCACACAGCAGTGAACAATTGTGTATTATTCATGAAGACAATACCACATAACTCGTGAGTATTATACCATTTTAGCTACACTGAAAAATTGGACAATACAAGAAGTGGAAGTATTAGGCCATGGTGCAACTATGATACATGCACACACATGCTTCGAATATGTTTTTGTTGCAAAGATATCTGTAGATCCCCACCTCATCTCTAATAAATCAACCTATTATCAGATTCTTACATGTCTGTAATCAATTCATAACCTAGTAGTTTTAGCTACTCTAAGCTCTCGTTCAATTAAACTATACGACCTTCGTGGTCAATTTCATTGGCCTCAACACTTGGAACTTGGTTAAACATTAAAAATATAATAGAACAATACTATCAAGGAATTATATAATCACTCCTATGCCTGCTCAGAACAAGGCATGGGATCTAGAACTTAAATCTCCAAACATTTAAATGGTGGTCATACTCCAACATTTGAGAAAGAAAACTAAATGTTGGATCAGTTGCCAATTAATGTTCACAAAGCTTTAAAGCTTTTGAAGTAAGTTCCTCTGGTAAACCCCATTTTGGCTTGCCTTTATGATGCCTACAATGTACAAGATAAAATAAAGGAAAAAATTTTCAACAGCAGGCATCCCACCAACCTTTGATGTAATCTGTGGGTTTCTTTCACACAATTAAAAAATGAACACATGTAATTGTGCGTTATTCA